>NW_024062129.1:600000-882701 GCF_006381635.1 Hibiscus syriacus | reverse complement strand
AAGAAAATAAAAAATTCAAGTCACATGTCAATATTGATTGGTTGACTTATTTTTAACAGATTTTTTAACGGCCATTATGGCGTAGACTCCTAAATGATAACATTGGAAACGTTAGACATCTAAATTGACAAAAAAAAACACCTAAATTAACCAAAAAAAAGCACCTAAATAGAAAAAGAGGTATAGTTTGGACACTTATTTTTATATTAAACCTTTTAAAATGTTTGCATTAAATGCTTGATTCTTAGCATCAAATGAGGCTTAGATTAACTTAAATTTATTTTTAAATTTTGAGAGTAAATATTTCTATACTACTTTATCTTAAATAGTGATACAATGTGTAAATGAGAGTATGCCATGAATGTATCTATTGTTATATGATATGAATTAATTAGTTTGTCACACTTTGAATCTAAGATTAGAATTTGGATAAAAAATAATATCAAAAAAAATGAGTTTAAATATAAATTTTGATCTAAATTTACGTTTCAACATTTTAACTCAAACTTAACCTATTTATTTTTTTAATTTATAATATATTACATATTATATCACATAATTAATTTTATAATAATTATAAATAATCATTAAAAATTAGGATGTTTACGTGTAAAAGAATAAAAATAAATATACAAAGAGTCACTATAAAATTATTAAATATTAAATTAAAAATAGAATAAATATTTCCTAAAAGATTTAAAATTAAAATTAACGAAATAGATTCTGATTAATTATTTATAGATACGAGTAGAATTAATAAAGTCTGAGATTTATAATTCGGATCTAACTAGATTTGAAAAGATAAAAATACTGTAGAGAGAGAGAGCATTATTCAGTGCAGAAAAAAATCCAGAAATATAATTATTAAAATTTTGGCTAAATTATAAGTTTAGCACCTAAATTATCAATTTTAATCCGTTTTAATATCTAAAGTGTTAAATTTTCCAAAACCATGCCTATATTTAGTTTTTATTTCATTTTAGTACTCCTTTAAAAACCTAATATTAAGTTTTGAAAAAAAATTAAAAATTTAGGTATTAAAACGGACCAAAAAATGAAAGTTTAGGTATTTAATGTGTTTAGTTTTTAACGGTATAATACTAAAATGAAATAAAAACTAAAATTAGGTATAATTTTAAAAAATTAAAAGTTTAATTACTTAAATGAATCAAAACTAATAGTTTAGATACTAAATATGTAGTTTACCTTACACTTTTATTAAAATAGTAGGTAAAACTTATACGATGCGGCGTATGAAAATCTAAGGTGGCGTTTGGTTCGTTGGAATGTTATGAGGGAATTAGAATTTGTGAAGAAATTGGAAACTGTCAGAAATTGGAATCCAATTTCATATTCTGTTTGGTTGGCAAGAAATGGAATTAGAATCCAATTTCATATTCTGTTTGGTTCGCAGACATGTCAGATGAATTTGATTTCAGTAATATAAAATGACAGAATTGCCCTCCTTGTTTTTTTTCTTTATTTTAGTTTTTTTTACAACTTAAATGTAGTAATATATTATAAAAAATTAAAAAATATTAAATTTTCGTTTTATTGATTGATTATTCATTTCAATAAATTATAAAAATCATTTTTATTCAATAAAAACATTGACTTAATTGAAAAAAATTATATATATATAGGAGTATTATTGTAATTATTCCTAAATATATAAGGTAAAATTATATATTTTTTTCGGGTCGGGTCCGATTTTTTCACCCTAAACCCGAATCCAACCCAACCTGAATATCACACTTAAAAAAACCCGATCCGACCCGACCCGAATATCACACTTAAAAAAATTGATCCGACCCGACTAAAATAAAGTTTCACCCGACCCGACTTGAAATAATAAAAAATATTTTTATTCAATATATAAATAAGTTACCAAAATATTGATGAGGGTAGTATGATCAAATTTCAATTCACTCCAACAAGGGAATTGAATTACATCCATTCTTGGATTGAATTCACTTTCCTTCATTTGATGGAAAGTTGAAGCCATGAGAGATTTTAATTACCTTGAAAAACTTGAACCAAATATGAAAAAGTAATAAAATCGAATTCTAATTCCTTCTAGCAATGGCATCATCAGCGAATATTCTACCCACTATTTAACTTTTGCACGTTTCCAGACACTCCACTCGCAACTTTGATGCGCGTGGTCACCCCTCCTTTGCTTTCGCTTTCTTCACTTTTGTTGGCTCCTCAATTATTCTTCACCAATCCCCCCCCTAAACCCCACCACCTCATACCATGTATTAATTTACTGATTTTAATCCCATCTCAATCATATGGTTGCTTTAATCTAGGTTTGATCATTTTAGACGGTAAAAAATATTGCAAATGATTAAATTTAAGGGCAAAGTACACATATGGTCCCTGAGTATAAGACACTGCTACTTTAAATCCTCATATTATTAAAAGTTATAAAATGATCTCCAAATTATAAGACATTTTTAGTCAGTTACAAAATGGTTACTCGACTATTCATATTTTCTAAACTCGTCATTTTTTGTTAAAAAATTGACGGTTGACTAAACTAGATGTTAACTCGTTGACTGAGATATTATAAAATCTGATCCCAAAACTGTTTGAACTATATTTTGTGGATTGACTCTATGTTTACATTATACCGTATAGTTAGCGCTTCAAAGCAATGGTGGTGCTAGTAGACATAATTAAAATATGATTTTATCATATCTAAGTCAGCATGTTAACGTCCAACTCAGATGAACATTATTTTTAACAGAAAATGACGATTTTATAATATATGAATAGTCAAGTGATCATTTTGTAACTTTTAATAATCGAGAGATTCAATAAAATATCATCCTATAATTGTAGACTTTTTATAACTTTTATTGATAGAGGACTTCATAAAATAATAATATCATATAGCCGATTATCATTTGTATGTTTTACCTTAAATTTAATTTTAATGTTAAGAGTTTGCTCGGAACATTTTTTTAATTTAGAGAGTTTTCATAATATTAATATTTTAAAGTAATTTATTTCAAAATATTAGTATTATGATTAGTTTGGTTGGAAAAAATAATTGTTTTAAAAAATCATTTATTAAAATGTCACGAATTTAAAAACATAATATAAAATTAATGGTACTAAAAATAAATTATACAAAAATATACAATATAAATACTATTGAATTCGTTAAAAATTTAAATAATTTTAATAGTACGTTATAATTAAATAAAATGACATATTAACATTTATATTTTATTTTATATCTAGATCAAATGCATTAAATAAAATAAGATAGGATGAATTTTAAAAAGCTTTATTTTTGTGAGAGATTTAAACTATTGAAATCCCCTCTTAAAATAAAATTTTGATTATTTCTATAAATTTTATTTTAATATTTTGATGAAAATATTAATGTAATCCAATATTTATGGTTGAAGGATACCCTAATAATGTATTTTAAAAAAATAAATTACACGAATCAAATGACATCGATGATTAAAAGATTTATTGTTATCTCTTGAGTTTTGAGTTCGAACACTTCATATGCAGAGGTATAAGCCTTTATTGTTAAAATAGATTTAAAATCTCTGAATATATATTACCTTATAATCAACTGTCATATTATGTTGTTGGCTTGGATTATTATAAATATTTCAATTTTGATTTTCTTGAAAAGTACAAAATATTATTTTATTTTCACCATTTACTTTTCATCTATGTGAACCTGACGATGTTAATGTGTTTGGAGGGTAAGAAAATTACTTAAAAAAGGCTTTCTTGTGCTTCATTCCTAGGGCTGTAAACGAGTCGAGTCGAGTCGAACTTGCATATTGTTCAGCTCGACTCGAATTCGAAAAGTTTAAATTGGCAAGACTCAACTCGAAAACTCGTGAGCTAAAATTATCAAACTCAGCTCGAACGTGAAATATAATATTGAAACTCGACTCGAACTCGAAAAGGCTCGAATTCAAAAAAATTTAGGAGCTCGATTGAAGCTCGAGACTCGAGGTCGATTGAAGCTCGATTTTGAGTTCAATTCAAGCTCGAACTCAAACTCGAATTTGAACATACAAAAATCTTATATTACATTTAAAAATATATTTTTAAAAATTTATAATTATCAATAATGTATTTTTAATATATTTTTAATAATGTAATTTTAAAAAATATAAAATTATAATATAACATTTTTTTCGAGTAGCTCGTGAGCTTTTTAAGTCGAGTATTAAGTAGCTCGTTAAGAATTCGAGTCGAGTTTGAGCTCAAGTCGAGTTCATTTGATTTGAGTGTTGATTGAAATTTTATCGAGTCGATCTCTATTGGATGGATTACAACATGATGTATCAGCTTAGCATGAGCATGCACCAGCTTAGGAATATTTAGCAAATTAGTTAGCTTGTTAAGAGTATAACAACTTTCTATTATAGTTGTTACACAAAACTTCACTTGTATATAAAGGAAGGTGATGTTGCTTGTAAAACGATGAAATCAATAATATTCAGTTTTCCATATTCATTTTAAGTTTCAATAAGGTTTTCTATTATGGTATCATTCGCTTAATTGGTTCTGGGATAGTTCATTTTTCTGCTGTGCGTTGCTTCTTGGTAACATTCTTGAAACAGTCTTGCGAGAACTGGTGTCATGGCGTTTGGTGGTTCTGGAAACATTCTTGGTTTTTCAGATTCATTGAGGTTTGAGAAGATGTTTACTAATAAACACATAAACATTATGCTTGATGAGATGAATTTCCTTCGATGAAAGCAGCAGGTTCTTTTAACTGTTTGGAGTCACCGACTTGAAAGATTTCTCACTAGTGATCTTAGTTCTCCACCTGAGAAAATTCTTGATGCTGATGGAAATCTTGTGATCAATGAAGAATTTGATGTGTTTGTGGCATAAGATAGTGCCTTGGCTTTTTGGCTACTGTCCACCATCAGTGATCATCTCCTTCCACAATTTGTTGGTGCTAAAACTGCTACTGAGGTATGAGCCATAGTCCTCAAGTTCTTTTCCAATCGCTCTACTACTAGTATAATGAGTTTACATTGCAAATTGTGATCGATCAAGAAAGGTGATGAGAGTATGCGTTCGTATCTCACATAGATAAAGGAAGTTTGCGATGCATTATCAGCTTATGGCAGTGTTATATCTGACATTGATAAGATTGCCACGATCTTGAATGGACTTCCATTTGAGTTCCAACCCTTTTTTATTGTTATTACAACAGGCAAATATGCCTTTACATTGGATGGAGTTCAGGTAGTATTAATTGATGCAGAAGCCCATCTTAAAAGCTTTAAAGTTCAATCTCAAATCGCTTCTTAGTGCCATTGTTATGCATGTTCAGAACAATAACCAAAAGAAGTATTATGATCGATCCACTGATCAACAATACTCTGGAAGTAAAAGAACTCCACAACAGTATTTTCGTGGCAGATCTGGTACTCGAGGTCGTGGAAGAGCAAGGGTGCAATGTCAATTGTGTGGAAAAATTGGTCACTCGGTGGATCGATGTTGGCATCAATTTGATCAATCATTTTCTGGAGTCTTGGCAGATAAACATGAGTCTTTCAATGCTCAAGTAGCAGATTTTAATAATGAATGTTATACCTGCACCAATAATGGTTGTGCTCTAGTACAAAGTTCTTCTTCATCTTCAAGCTCGGATAAATGGGTTATTGACTCATGAGTGACTCACCATGTCACTTCAGATAGTTTCAAGCTGAATAACAGATCTGATTATTCTGGACCAGGTAAATTAATTGTGAGTAATGGGAAAGTCTTGGTATATCTAAAACGGGTTCATCTCTTTTTCAAACTAAGTCTCAAGCTCTTTTTATTAACAAGCTGTTGCATGTTCTTTATGTTACTAAAATGGATCTGATTATTCTGGACCATTATCAGTGATGCTGACTAATATGGGTGTTCATCATCGATTGACATGCCCTCATACCTCAAAACAAAACGGTGTTGTTGAGCGTAAGCATCGACATATTATTGAGTCAACATTAGTTTTAATGGCACAGACATCATTACCATTGTGTTTCTGGTCCTATGATATAAGCACAGCCGTGTGTCTTATAAATCGATTGCCCACTAAGGTTCTATATGATAAATCACCTTTTGAAGCACTTTATAGCAAACTACTTGATTATAGTTTTATTTGTGCTTTTGGGTGCAAATGTTTTCCGCATCTTCAAGTTTCTCAGCAACCTAAGTTGGACTTTAGGTCTCAACCATGCACGTTCCTTGGTTATAGTGTTTATCATAAAAGCTATCAATACTTGGAACCAAATGGAAAAATATATATCTCAAGGCAATTGTTCTTTGATGAAAGTTGTTTTCCTTTTGCAGGAAGCAGTGAAAAAATGGTTGATATAGGTCATATGTCTTCTCGAAAGCTAGCAGTCATCAATGGTGCTCATAGAGTATATGCTCGGGTTGATGATTGCATGAATGCATGTCAAAGTTCACATATCAATGCTCAACTACCTATAAGTAGCCCAGTTCAAGATATTAATTCTGGATCGATGAATCAGTCTGCTGAAGAGAAAGGTGATGGTTCTAGTCAACATGTCATTGCTGAGAATTATGTTGAATGTGCTGATTCTGGTCAACGTGTCATAACTGAAAATGATGTTGTGGTTGAGCAGCAAGAGATGACACAGGTCAATCAAACCAGACTTAGATGCTGCGTCAAACTCCAAGACTGTATCTAGTCATCATATGATAACTCGAAGCAAGAGAGGAATTTTCAAACCAAAGGTGTATCTGTTGGGATTTTCGGAAGCTCGAAACGACAACCGGAACGATTTGCAAAGAAGGGTCGGAACGGTTTTGTGTTTAGGGAGTAAGGAGATTGAAAGATAGAGAATTGCACAGTGATTTATAATGGTTCGACTTTCTCAATCAAAGTCTACGTCCACTACCTTAGCTCCTCACTAAGGATTTTCCAACAAATTCACTAATTTGTTCTTTCTTTTGAGGATAAAGAGTAACCTTACAAACTCCCTAGTTTTTCCGGGCTAAACTAGAACCTTTCCCTATCTTTTACATGGGCTAAGCTAGAACCTTTCCCCTTTACAAAAGGATAATAAATGTAAACAAGAAAACCTCTCTAAGGTAGGTGTTTACAAGATTGAGCTCACAAGAACAAAATATTTACAAGAGAAAGATGAAATAAGATTGAAAAACCTCTTCTCTTGTGTTTGATTGCTTAGATAGTTGTTCTCTTTTACTTCTTCAAGTGTCCTTAGCTTGTATTTATAGCTTGAAATGTGTTTGAAGTCATATCTAGCTGTTGGGGATGTTTTGGAGCCGTTTAGGAATGATTTTTCTACTCAAAAAGGTTGCCCAGAATGGGGGGAATCGGTACCCCTTCATAGGGAATCAATACCCCTTCATAATATTCAAATATTATGACCGTTGGGCTGATGAACAGTGAGGGAATCGGTACCCCCTTGGGGGGAATCGGTTCCCCTTTTACAAACTGGAATTTTTGAGCCTCGGTTACTGTTCAAACAGTGATTTACTGGTCAAATAGTAATATACTGTTCAAATAGTAAATTACTATTCATAAAAACATTTTTGTGCTCAATTTTAAATTAAAAGAACTTTGAATTATTTTTGTAAATTTTGAATAAATTCAATTAAGTCCAAATACATTTTGTAAATTCAATTTAAGTCCAAAAACCATTTTGCCTTAAATTGTTATATCAAAACATAGTTCAACAGTATCTTAGTACACAAAGTGATGAAGAAGAATAACCACATTCAATTTATGTTGCACTTCAATCTGTTAAGTGGAAGACAGTTGTTCAAGAATAATATGATGCTTTAGTAAGAAACAATACATGGACACTGGTTAAACTCCCTGAGGGCAGATCTCCAGTCGGCTGCAAGTGGTTGTTTAGGATAAAAAGAAATGTTGATGGTTTATTACAACGATACAAAGCCAGATTAGTGGCTAAGGGTTTTCCCCAAATTCCTAGACAAGATTTTTAAGACACCTTTAGTCAGTAGCTAAGTCATCCACAATTAACGTGATTCTTGTTGTAGCTATACAAAAGGAGTGGTGTTTAAGACATGTGGATATAAATAATGCATTCTTAAATGGTGATTTACAGGAAGATGTTTATATGCACCAGCCTCAAGGGTTTGAAGAGGTTGATTCAGATGGGACTTCTAGTGTGCAAACTAAATCGGGCTTTGTATGGCCTAAGGCAAGCTCTTTGTAACTGATATGTTAAGTTGAAGGAACACTTGCTACACATTGGTTTTGAAGTGTCACTTGTTGATTGTTCATTGTTTGTAATGAGAAGGGAATGATATATTGTTTATGTTCTAGTATATGTGGATGGCATAATTGTTACTGGAAGTATAGTTTGTAAATTGAAGAAGTTGTTAGCTTACTTGGTGAGAAATTTTCTCTTAAAGACTTGGGGCAACTCAGTTTCTTTCTTGGAATTGAAGTCAAATATGTGGGCGATATCATATTTCTAAGTCAAAGGATATACATTATCGAGTTTTTAGTCAAAGCACAGATGAATAATGCCTCACCAATGCCTACACTAATGATCTCGTTCCTCAAGTTGACCAGAGAAGCTAGCCGTGCTTTGATTGATCCAAAGAAATATAGGAGTCTTGTTGGATCATTGTTATTTGCATGTCACACAAGACCATACATTATGTATAGTGTCAATAAATTGGCCAAGTTCATGCATACACCATGTGAGTAGCATTTTTCTGCTGTGAAACGTGTTCTCAGATACTTGAATGAAACTCTGGATTATGGACTGGTTCTGTCTGGAAATGACATGACATTTTAGCTGGTTGCTTTTGCAGATGGTGACTGGAAGGTAATATGGATGATCAATGATCAATCTCAGGTAGTTGTCTGTATCTTACTGGTAACTTAGTCATATAGAACTCCAAGAAGCAGAAAACTGTTTCCAGGTCCACAATAGAAGTCGAGTATATGAGCTTGACTGATGCATCTTCTGATGCTACATGGATAGGTGCATTACTTGATAGTATGAGAGTTAAGCTACAAGGTACACTTGTCATATGGAGTGATAATTCTAGCATCATATCTATGAGTGTCAATCTAATTTACCATTCAAAAACTAAACATGTGGAGTTAGATGTGCATTTTGTTAGAGAAAATGTGGCAGCAAATAGATTGAAGGTTAACTATGTACCTTCTTCGCATCAGGTAGTTGATGGCTTCACTAAGGCGTTGTCAAAAGATTATTTTCATATGTTTAGACAAAGATTATGTGTTGTGTCATTGAAAGAAGTTGAAAGTGGAAGAAGCAATGAGCATATTGGATGGATTACAACATGATGTATCAGCTTAGCATGAGCATGCACCACCTTAGCAATGTTTAGCAAATTAGTTAGCTTGTAGTTAAGAGTATAACAACTTTCTGTTATAGCTGTTACACAAAACTTCACTTGTATATAAAGGAAGGTGATGTTGCTTGTAAAACGATGAAATCAATAATATTCAGTTTTCCATATTCATTTTATGTTTCAATAAATTTTTTTATTAATCTCGAATAGCTCGCGATCTATTTTATATTTTTTATAGTACTATTGATTCCTTCCGACTTGGAATGTGTTTGCAAGAGAAATATCAAAACCAACTTTCTTTCTTTTAGAAATGACTTTTCCTGAAAAATTTAATATGGATTTACACCATTTCAATGGAAAAGAAAACAACTCCCCCACTCTCATCTTATTTGCGTATTTACACGCTCCTACCCCTGTCCCTCTCTTCACTGTATCTCACCAAACCTACCAAAATATAAATTCCCCACTCTCTTTGGCCTTTACTCGCTGCTCCCCACTTCCAGGAATCATCTCTACGCTTCACCTTAACGCACAGCAGCAATGGCTTCTTTCAAAATCCCTGCTCTCAATGACCATTCGCTTTCCCTTTCCTCTAAATCGCGCCTTCCGTCAGCATTTTCCGTCACCTTACGTGACAACCTGCGGTTTTCGCGCTCCTCCTCCCGTCTACAACGCCGTTTCTTGATCGTAACCGCTTCCTCTGCATCTATAACCGGCAAACCTACCGTACTCGTCGCCGAGAAACTGGGCGAAGCGGGTCTGACGCTGCTCAATCAGTTCGCTAACGTGGACTGTTCTTACAACCTCTCCCCCGAAGAGCTCTGCACCAAGATCTCGCTCTGTGATGCCTTAATTGTCCGCAGCGGAACCAAAGTCAGCCGCGAGGTCTTTGAATCTTCTGGCGGGAGATTAAAAGTCGTTGGGAGAGCTGGTGTTGGGATCGACAATGTTGATCTGGCCGCCGCCACCGAGCACGGTTGTTTGGTCGTTAATGCGCCTACTGCTAACACTGTCGCGGCGGCTGAGCACGGGGTCGCGCTCTTGGCTGCCATGGCTAGAAACATAGCTCAAGCCGATGCTTCCGTGAAGGCTGGTGAGAATGATCTCTCTGTTTTGATTTGCTCTGTTTGGCAATGCTTATAATCTTCGTTGATTGCTGAGATCTGAAGTCTAACTGTAAATTTACGAAGCTAGTACTCAGTTTTTTCGTTAAATATATAAGACATATTATTGGATGATAATTATGGATTTATTTTAAAGATTTTGCTGACATGATCTTAAGCGTATAGTTAATAATAATACATTCTTTCTAGGATTTGATTGAATTTATGGAAAAAAAATGATCACAAAGTATAACTCATTATATTAATTAATCTCAAGAACTTCCTTAAACACTATATTTTGCAGAACTCTTTTGATATTGGGCTAACATGATTTATGATTCAATTACTTGAACTTATGATTTGATCAAACACTTTTTTAATATTTAAAGACTACTTTTAATACTAAAAATGTATTGAATCTAATATATAATTAATAACAATATCTTTTAAAATAAATCAACAAGTTAAAGATTCAAATCCACTCAATTACAAACAAAATTTTGCAAGAAAAATAAAAAGTATACAAGAAACAAAACCCCTTTTTTTGGTTCAAGATTTCATTGGGTTGATATCGAAATGGACCTTCGACCCTGGTTCACTCGGTTCGACCAGTCGATCTGAACTAGCTTTTTGAATCATCATTTTCAGTTGTTAACAAGTAGATTTAAGATATTTATGTAATTTTGATGATGCAGGGAAGTGGCAGCGGAACAAATATGTGGGTGTATCCCTCGTTGGAAAGACAATTGCTGTCCTGGGTTTCGGAAAGGTTGGATCAGAAGTAGCTCGTCGAGCCAAGGGGCTCGGTATGCATGTTATTGCTCATGATCCTTATGCCTCAGCTGATCGTGCTCGTGCTATAGGTGTGGACCTAGTGAGCTTTGAGGAAGCCATAGCTACCGCAGACTTTATTTCTCTGCACATGCCTCTCACCCTTGCTACTAATAAAATCCTCAATGATGAGACATTTGCTAAGATGAAGAAAGGTGTTCGTATCGTCAATGTTGCTCGTGGGGGAGTGATTGACGAAGAGGCTCTTGTGAGAGCATTGGATGCTGGAATTGTCGCTCAGGCTGCTCTTGATGTCTTCACTGAGGAGCCACCGAAACAGGACAGCAAGTTAGTGCAGCACGAGAGAGTTACAGTGACTCCACATCTCGGTGCCAGTACAATGGAAGCTCAAGTGAGTTGATTGTTTAACCAATGCGTCTGTCCATATCTACTTGGTGCTGAATGATATTATCTAATGAAGCATCGTTACGTTTTGTAGGAAGGAGTGGCAATTGAAATAGCTGAAGCTGTTGTTGGAGCTTTGAAAGGGGAACTTGCTGCGACTGCTGTCAATGCACCAATGGTTCCTGCTGAGGTACGCGATGAGTTCAGTTGGTTTTTCCATCAATTTTTCTTCATTACTTTATTGTTTATGTGGCTTTACTTCCCCTTGTTTACGTTCTAGTAACACAGGATTGATGTTTCACTTATTTGTTCACTTCTCCTGCAGGTTCTAACAGAGTTGAAGCCGTATGTCGAACTCGCTGAGAAACTCGGGAGGTTGGCTGTCCAATTGGTCGCAGGTGTAAGCGGTGTTAAAAACGTTAAAGTGTCATATGCTTCCTCTAGGGCCCCTGATGATCTTGACACAAGGTTGCTCCGTGCGATGATCACCAAGGGCCTAATTGAGCCTATTTCCAGTGTTTATGTGAACCTAGTTAACTCCGATTACACTGCTAAACAAAGAGGACTGCGGATTACGGAGGAACGCATCATTATAGATGGTTCATCAGAGACCCCACTAGAGTCCATCCAAGTTCAGATTGCCAATGTGGAATCAAAATTCGCGAGCGCCATATCAGATTCAGGTGAGATTAAGGTTGAAGGAAAGGTGAAGGATGGAATTCCGCATTTGACAAAGGTAGGGTCGTTCGAAGTGGATGTAAGCTTGGAGGGTAGCATCATCCTTTGCAGACAGGTCGATCAGCCAGGCATGATAGGTAAGGTGGGAAGTATTTTGGGCGAGGAGAATGTGAACGTGAGCTTCATGAGTGTCGGGAGGATCGCACCAAGGAAGCAAGCGGTGATGGCCATAGGAGTCGATGACCAACCGAGCAAACAATCTCTGCAGAGGATTGGCGAAGTCCCTGCCATTGAAGAGTTTGTTTTCCTCAAGTTGTAGGCTAGGATTGTATCATTATAATGTCGTTTTATCTGGTTGGGCGATCATTTTTACTACTATGTAGCTCACAGAATTTTGAACGTTGTTATGGAGTGTGTTGCGACTCGGATAAGCTGGAATAAGTTGGATGAACTTAAATGATTTGGATCGTCATTAATATATATATATTTTTTATGAAGATTCTGATTTATTTTGGGTTACGATACAAGGCCGGCCTTTTTGAAAATTTAGGATAAGCTGGAATAAGTTGGATGAACTTAAATCAATAGTTTCTTTCTACTTTTAGTGGTATTAAAGTCAATCTAATTTAATAGAAAAAAAACCTTAGACGAGTATAACTTTGTTATAAAGAGTTTTCTTAACCTACAGCTGTCAAAGAAAAAAAAAATCTAAAATAGTCCTTTTTCTTCATTATATCTACTTAACTTTTGGCTGATAGACGACGTATCAATCGTTACGTATATTTCTTTTATATATATCATACGTTTATTTTTCCTTTGTTTTTTTTAGTTTTTAACAAATTTACCTTTAGAACATGTTTTCCTCCTTTTTAACACATTCTCGGTTTTTATTCATTGTTTTCGTTTATCTTTTTTTTCATAGTTAGATTTGACGTCGTTACGATTAAGATGACCATTTATTATCGTGCTAATCATTCATGCTTTGGACCCTCATATTGGATTTGGATATACGATTTGTATTCTTTGATAGTTTTCTCACCTCACTTGACTTTGTTTGCAGTTTGTCAATAATCTTTTAGTAGTTTGATCTCCTTTTGTGGTTCGTTTACCGATGTAGTTAAATATCTTCGTATCAATCTTTTGTTTGAGTTTTTTGTTAGATTTTGACTTAATACAAAAATACGTGATCAACTATACCACTTTTTCAAAATAGGTGCCTAAACTTTTTTTTATTAATTTAGGTGCTTAACGTTACAAACATTATCATTTTAGATGCCCAAGTTGTAACCATCGTTAAAAAATTCCGTTAAGTGACGTGTCACATTCAGATAATTTTAGAAAATTTTATTTAAAAAAAACTTAAAAATTATTATATTTATTAAAAATCCTAATTTATCTAAAATTACAATAAAAACCAAATCTCTAATCATCCCCAAATCTCTAACCCTAACCCTTAGTTCTCCCTTACAATCGACGACCACCAATCTCGGCATCGCCATTTCCATCTCTCTTCTTGACTGTCGTCTTCCTTGTCATCGACCGCAACGTCGGACGTCGTGGAGTTGCGCAAAGGTTGCTTTTTTCCTTGTCGTCGTTAGGTTTAAATCGCAATTTAAGGTTCGCAAGTGACTGACCGTAGGATGAAGGCGCGATTGAGGTTAGGTTCGGTCAATGACAACGACGGTAAAGGTCGGCGATCGACGTGGGTATAGGGATTAAAATTAGGTTTTAAAGTTTTGAGAAAAATTAGGTTTTAAAAAAAATATATTTTATGTTTTTTATTTTAAATAAAAATTCTCAAAAATACCAGAACGTGACAGGTGTCATGTAACGAAATTTTTTAAGGGTGGTTACGGCATAGACACCTAAAATGGTAATGTTTGTAACCTTAGTCACCTAGATTGATCGAAAAAAGTTTAGACACATATTTAAGAGAAATGGTATAATTGGGTAATTATTTTTATATTAAGCCTTAGATTTTTAGTCTTGTATGGCTCTTGTGTGATTTTAAGTGATTAGTTTTTGTGTCAATGGTTATACAAAAATATCCTAATTATATATTTAATTTACGATTATGATTGTAAACATTCATTATAATTTAAATATTTTCTCTTTCTAATAAAACTGTTTACTTATACAAAAAAATTCAATCTAATTTAATTTCATCAAGTATAATATTTCTTTTATTAGTGATATCCAGGGTCTAGATCATCATAGTTTTGCAATTTGACTTGAAGTCTTGCGAGTTTGCAGGCACATTTCATGGAGACTGCACAAGGTAGAAGCTAACTTTCAGCTTTCAATGTTTCCTCCCAATGTGATACATGTTTAATTTTAATACTAATCAAAGCAACTCTTAATTAAACCAACATGGATTAGTTCAAGTGTTAAGTAGTTTGATATCACTTAATTAATGTCCCGAGTCTGAGTCATTATGTATGTAGAAAATTTCTACTGAGAGACTTAAACATGAAGATCAGATATGTGACTTAGATCGATTCGGATTAATCAAAGCGAAACTTTGAAACAAGGAGTACAACCGAAAAAAAACTCTTAATGGGGACTTGTGGATAACACTATTAAATATATGTGATTGCTTACTTTAATTTCCTATTGACTTCGATGCATATATTGGCAATAAATACTCAACAGCGGCATACATCCATCTTTATCTGCAACTTCCAACTCTCTCCACCATGAACACAAACAATTCCTTCTGCAACTCTGTGCTGGGATTTTTGCTTTCGGCATCCTCTCCAGTGCTGCTCTGGATTATGGTAATGGCAAAATCTTCGACATCACTCACAAAATCACTTCCCGGTTGCCGACTTTCGGATCGACGACCGGGCTCGGTCAGTTCATGTGGCTTGTTACCGGCATTAAAAATGGTTCAACAGCAAATGTTTCAGAGTTCAAGTTGGGAACCCACACTGGGACTCACGTTGAGGCTCCTAGCCACTTCTTTCAAGAGTATTATGAGCAGGGCTTTGATGTTACATCTCTTAGCCTGCAAACCCTTAATGGTAACGCTTTCAATTTCTTCATTTCAAGCAGGTTTTGATTTGGAAATCATTTGTGAGCTTTGTTTATGTGTAGGTCCTGCTCTTGTAGTTGATGTTCCAAGAAATAAGAACATTACTGGTATGTATTCAGAAATCTGTTTACAATATTTTCTAGTTTCTACTCTACTTTTTTGTCTCTAAATGTCTCCAGCTCAGTTAGAATGTGATTTGTTTCTGTGGGATTCATATACTGCAAATACATGTAGGTTCTAATAGGCGTAAGGTAAAAGTTTGGCTAAATAATTATTTTTACTCATATTTTTTTTCCGGAACATTTTGGTCCCATCGATTAATTTGAAGGCAAAAGATCTTAGCACTTGACTCAATGCTCACTTTAACATTTATTTTTAGAACAATTTTGACCTCAACGTTTTATTTTAATACAAAAAACCTTAATTTTGGCCATATTCATTTCTTTCGGAACATTTTGGTATTTATTTTAGGGCAAAAGACATTATCGTTTAACTAAATAGTCACTTTAGTATTTATTTTTTTAGAGTATTTTTTACCCTCTACATTTTGTTTTAATATAAAAAAAAACCTCAGTTTTAGACCGTTAACCGTTTAATTGGCATTTGACTAAATTTTATCATAAAAACATATCTCATGGCATCACAAAACCGATGTTAGATGACTGTAACAGAAATTAGCTCTAATTTTCCCATTGTCATAACCATTTTTAAGTGGAACAATTGTTTATTGTTTTAAAAAACAGTTACGACTTTTATTTGAAAATTTGAGTAATTTTGATTAATTGGAATTAAATTGAAAAGGAATCGTCATCAACCTTTGAGTTAGATAGGTCGAATACCTAAAAATGTCTTTTAAAACAATTTTAAGAAAAATCATTTTTTAAAGACAAAATTGGTATGCGTTACCAGAGGTTCATTTTAAAGGTTCGGGAGTCGGTTACGCGTGGGAAAAGATTAGCACCCCACAACGCCCAAAATTGATACTATTATGCTTACACGTTGTCGTAATGATAGAAATCTTGAATCAAATATCAAATTAAAATATGATCAATTTATTACAATTTAATTAATTCGCCTCAAATTATTTAATTAGTAAAATAAACGAGATTTATTTCAAGTATCATTTCATTCGAACGCCATAGAAGATTGTACCACTTCGATCAAGTGATACTTTCCACCCTGTTCTACAAATATGTATTCTTAAAAATGTTCGAATAAAACATTTCTAAAATAACCTTATACTTAATATTATCATAATAATATCATAATAAATTATGTAAAATATCTATTACGTGGTTAGGTGTGAAGAATTGTTACTTATTATTATAATTTCTAATTCATATTTCAAATACCCCAAGTATAGCAAGTTAAACTCCCAGAACAAGCCAAGATTCTTATTAGAGAAATTCTATGACATCTGACATTGAAATTTAAATATGCATAAATTTAATATAACTTTCCAATAGAGCAACTATCGAGAAATTAATTCGGCAACTGCATGGCTTCTGCTAAAGAGTGACAAAATGACAAAATAAAGAGCACTAGGAATAGTAAATAAATCGAGATAATGCATATAAACCGTAGTAATTCCATACCGATAATATTCGTTTCGTTGTTGGTCGAATTTGTGGTTCCAGCTATCTACCATGGCCTCCACAGGCAGCAAAGAGCCCATCTTTAATTGCTCGCCTGCTTTCCCATTTTCATTTAACAAAAGAACTTCGGTGAAGCTCTTGGACATTTTCTTTACGACATCATTAGGGAGTGCAGCAAGGTCCGACGCTTTGTGAACTAAATTGTCAGAAGCCACTAGGGTCGTTAGCCGCCTGGCCTTCCTTTCCTAAGAAACGTTGTTCAGTTCTTGAATTCAAAGAAATGGACCTCGGGTGTTGATCCCACGAAGGAAGCTTAACTCTCTTGAACAACAGAAACTCTGTTGAGGGACAGAAATAGTGAATTGAATTGGTGGAAATTGAGGAAATCTTTCGAAAAACGTTGAGACTCGTCTTCCCGGTGAAATCCGAGCCAAAGTAAGATTTTCTTCCCCTCCTTTTCCTTTCTTTTTTCTGTTCGAAACCCCCTGAATAATCTCCTTCCTGCTCCTGTTCGAATATCCTTTGATTTATCATTGATCTCTTCACCAAATCCCCATGGATGCATCTAAAATTTCTGTGTTTGGTATGAAAATGACGAGCTTAGGTGAAGTTTAGGTAAACTGATTGTTTTATTTTCATTGTTTGAGGGGCCTTTGGTCACTGTGAATCTCACCAAGTTCTTTTCGGGGCCTACTACTTCAACCACCTCCTTTGACATTTTATTCTTTCCATCATGAATGTAATGAAAATTGAAAATGGTACCAACTTTCCCTTATTCACCTTCATGTAAATCGCATTGTCAAACCTTGTCTTTTTCGGTATGGGCACATGGTGCAATTTGTTGGCCAACATGTCGTGAAACTGCTCAGGAGAAGCCTTAATCTCAATATCAGCCTCAAGTTTACTAATCAGAAACGAAGATGGGAGTATTTCGATTTGTAGTCTGCTTGGGTTTAGATAAAGGCCTGTAAACATGTAAAATAATATCAATTAATATTAACAATAAATAATAATAATAATAATAATTAATAATTAATAATTAATATTTTTTCTCGGATAAAAACGGGTGTCTACAGCTGTCCCTCTTTGCACATTCTTGTGTTAACAAGAATAGGGCAAAGACGAAAAAGACAACCAGTTTTTGTCTGATTCTCTTTTTTTTGGTTTTGGAAACTTAATAATGTTTGATTTGGGAGACGACACTGCTCATAGGTACTGAAGAGTTCTGGTCGTCTAAGGGTGACACAACTCCTACATGATGAGGAGATCTGGTCAGGGATTGACACAGTTCCTACGTGATGAGGAAATCAGGTCGGGAAATGACACGGTTCCTACGTGTTGAGGACGGCAGGCCATCTAAGGGTGATAACACAGTTCCTACATGATGAGGACGGTTGGTTATCTGAGTTTAACACGGCTCCTACGTGATGAGGAGATCAAGTCAGGTGATGACACGACTCATACGTGATGAAGAGTTATGGCCATCTAAAGGTGATAACACGACTCATACGTGATGAAGAGTTCTGGTTATCAAGGATTGACACATACACGACTCATATGTAATGAAGAGTTCTGGCCATCTAAAGGTGATAACACGGTTCCTATGTGATGAGGACGGCTGGTTCTCAAAGGTTGACACAACTCCTACGTGATGAGGAGATCAGGTCGGGTGATGACACGGCTCATACGTGATTAAGAGTTCTGGCCATCTAAAGGTGATAACACGGTTCCTACGTGATGAGGAAGGCTGGTTATCTAAAGTAACATAGTTCCTACGCAATGAGGACATATGGTCGTCATTGCTCATAATATTTTGCTGAATCTTGGTTATCCAGAGTTGACACGGCTCCTACGTGATGAGGAGATCAGGTCGGTGGATAACAAATTGTTATGACACTAAGTCGATCCATTGGGCACAATATTCTTCTTCGTGAAGTTGACATCATGGGTAGCTCATTCATCGTGAAGTTGAGCTTTGAGTTGGATATCCTTCGTTGTAAAGTTGAAATCCAATCTTGTGTTTTATCGAGCATGATATTCTTTGCTGTGAAGTTGAAATCTAGTTTGACATAGTCAACCTTGGTCTTTTTCTTGGTTTAATGTTCAACTAAAAGCAATTCTTCGTTGCCACATGCGTTGATATGTCATCGAGCTGAATGTAATTGAACTCGAAAGTTTTCGTTGACAAATAGATTTTCTCGACTTAAGCTATGTTGCAATGAGCTGAGAGGTTGCCCCAAATCTTCTTCTTAACTTGAAGACCTCGGCTTCAACCTGAAAGTAGTTCCTCATTGCTACCATGTAGTTGATATGTCATCGAGTTGAATGGAATCAAACTTGAAGGTGTTTGTTGACAGATAACCCTTCTCGCCTTGAGTTATGCTATAAACTTGACATGTCCTGGAACTGAATGTAATCAAACTCGAAGGTTTGTGTTGACAGATGACCCTTCTTGCCTTAAGCTATGCTGTGCATTTGGTTGTCCTTGAGCTAAATGGAATCGAACTCAAAGGTCTCTTGCTGACAGATAACTTTTCTCGCCTTGAGTTATGCTGTAAATTTGATGTGCCTTTGAGCTGAGTGTAATCGAACTCGAAGGTCTTGGATGACAGATAACTCTTCTCGTCTTGAGTTTTTCTACTAATAGTTCCTTTAAGTGAAAAAAATGACTCCCCTTCACGGGTCTAGGCAGGTCATAATTCTTCAAGTGGTTCCCTTAACGAGTCTGAACCAAGTGAAATTATATTTGGATAACTCCCATTCACGAGAAAACCATGTAGTATATTCCTCAGGTGATTAGCGGGTCTGAACCGAGTAAGATGAATTTTGGATGACTCCACTTCATAGGAAAACCATGTGGTATATTCCTCGGGTGGTTCCCCTTAGTGGGTCTGAACCAAGTGAGATAATCTTTAGATGACTCCCCTTTACAGGAAAACCATGTGGTATATCCTCAGTCGAATATCATCCGTCATTGAGTTGAAATCTAGCTTTTAACTGCAAAATAGCCGCTCATCATTGAGTTAAGCTGAACTAGATTCATTCTGAATTGGCTTTCGAACCCATTTGAAGTTGATTCTAAGATCTTTCAATCTTTCAATTGGTCAAATTGGTTGAATTGTAACTACTTTCTATTGAGTTAAGCAACAACCATCAATATCTTTTGAAGTTACTTTTGAATCGAGTATCTTTCGTCTTGAAGTTGAAACTTGACTCTTAGCATGAATCTGCAAAATTATACACATATGCGATGCTATGAATGCAATGGATATGTATCAAATGATGATGTATGATTTTCTTATATGCAAATGATGTTCTTATGAATGCAAAAATGTTAATGCAATATTTATTTGACTTCAAAGTGGTGAACTCGGTCTTCCTTCACTTAGTAAAAAGTCATTTCAAGCTGGCATTTCTGATGAACCATCTGATCCACTTGCATCTTTGTGTTTTCTTTGTTTCATTAAAGCCTCAAAAGAAATGTTTCATTTGTGGAACTCTTTCGTAGTCAAAATTATGATCTTGATGCCCCATTTTGTCCTAGATAACACCAGCTTTCTTTGCTTGGACTTGTGCATAAATCCAATAAAGCTTTCATCTTTGAAAGAAAATCTATCATCTTTGAAAAATGTAGATGTAGATATGCTAAACTCAGCAGAGATTAATTAAGAGAGCTATGTCTGTTTGATTTGACTTTTGAAACACATTACAAGGAAAATTTATCATAATTCTTTTCATGTCTTCACGTCTAATCGGATCTCGAACAAGCCATTCATACCATATTATGTCGAGATGTTTAACAAAACCTATCGTTCAACCTTAGTTGGCTCCATTAGTTTCTTGTTGTTAAAATTTCAGCTCCCATTCTGTGGAAAAAAATCTTCATCATATCTCACTTCTAACCTTGGGGTTGAAGAAGAAAAACTTCATAAGTAGAAACACAATATGATCGCAACATTCGTTGAGCACCATAATCACTGGTTCGTAAAGCATTTGACACACATTCATCATTTCCAGTAGCTTCTACTAAGATTTCTCAATCAGTGATGCTCTTTGCATAGTGTTTGGAGAATTTGTAGGACGTCACTTAAGAACAAAACTCAGTGAGACCACAAGTGAGATATTTTAACTTCCAGCATCAAATCACCAGAATAATACAACTTCCTGATAAACAAAGCAATTATGTATAGTTAGCTCCACTGTCACTGATTTATTATTTTCATTCTTCATATCTTTTTATCTCATTGGAAATATTTTCTCAAATCAATGATCTTGACACATGATGATATGGGCCTTCAGCATGCCCCAACATTTGCTGATATGAATGTTCAAAATGTATTCAAAATTGTTTCTTGCTGATATGAACCTTCAAAATGAACTTTCAAAATACCCCCACATGAATCATTTTTTATCTGAGATGGGCCTTCAAAATGCCCCAACATTCTATTTCTGGTTGAAATGGACCTTCAAAATATCCAAACCTTTTCATGCTAGTGTGAGCCTTCAATTTGCTCCACATGGATCATTTCTGTCTAAAATGGGCCTTCAAAATGCCCTACATAGATCATTTCTGTCTTTTTCATGCTGATGTGAACCTTCATGATGCCCCACATGGATAATATGAACCTCCAACCTTCAAGTCAACTTTGATAATGCCCCATTTTTGGATCATTGTGGCTTTATTCGTGCTCAAATGTGTTTATCTTGAATACTCTCATTTTGGTGTTACTAAACAACATTGTTGTCAAGTAACTTTGAGGGATTATCTTCATGTATCACAAACTTAAGAAGTGATCAATCTTTCTAACAGAAATGACTGAGAGATGTGCTTCTTCTGAGTATGGTGGTCATCTTCTGCTTGACTGGTTACATTTTTGCCTTTTTTGCTATGCACTGGATATGTGATCTCTTTTTTCGAACGAGATAATCATCCTCTTCTTATCAGGTTGCTGATAATGTCACGAGAGAGTGTTACAAGTTTTCTCCTCCAGCCCTCCTGATCTTCCGAACCACTTGCTTTCAAGAATGTAAAGTGCTTCATCGCTCACTATTTTTCTCAAGTAGAGGCATAACATTCCTCAACTTAATTCAAGAACCTTTCTCATTTGAGACTGTCCTGTTTGAAAATGTTTTCCTCATTTCTTTATCAAAGAATAAAAGAATTTTGTAAAATATTGTTTCTTACAGGTTCACAATAGAATCAAATCATAAGCATGAGTTTAAAGAATATCAAAAGAATCAACAACTCTTTAATGTTTTAAAGTTATAGTTCTTTGACAAGTATCAGGATTTAGAGGTAAATTTCAGGTTGGCTTTCCTATTTTCTATGGTTACATCTATTGAAGATGTCACCCCTCTCTCATTCTTTGTGAACATTGCCACATGCCTCACTTTTATGACTTGGCATTTTAACCGGATGCGGACAAAATGACGCAACTAGCTTAGCCAATTACTAGACCATCTAGAATACCTCTATTTCACTTCTCTGAAATCTTCCCTTTAACCAAAGCAATGCGAAAATATCGATCTATTAAATGAAATTTCTGTGTGCTCGTGTGTAGTTGACTATAACAGGTGTTCCTTAACTCCCTTAGTCCATCTTTACCAAAACTCTTTATTTATAAAATTTGCCATGGTCTGGCTAGCTGATATCATCTTTATTGTAATTTGCCTTTATCGGGCTAGCTGAAGAGTTCATCTCATCACAAAGTCTTCGACTTGACAATCGCAGTGGAACATACACCGAATTGCCAAGTACCCGATCAAGGTAATGGTTTGAATATAATCTATTCATAAAGCCAGGGCTTTCGAGTTTCCTCTATAACCAATTGCCTTAGCGGAATAGCTCAGCTTTATTGTATACATATAATATAATAAGCTAGCTGAATATTATCCATAAAGCTGGGGCTATTAACCAATTGCTCTAGAGGGACAACTCAAGCTTTATTGTATATATAATAATATAACATGGATATATAAATCTTAAGAAAAACCTGTTATAGCCTAGGTGGTTTGGTGGAAATCAGAAAATCTCATCGTTAGAGTTTAATTCCCTAGAAACTGACTTTACCTAATTGTGAAGATTTCATCATCGAACGTCATCAATAGAAAGTAATCTAGACAATTTCGCAAAGTCACACAAAAGATGCCCCATGTTGTACACTCCTATATGTAAATACCAAGCCTTTTATCTAATTCCTTGCACTAGAGAAGGCTATCTCATATTTGTAGAAGGGTATAATGTTTGGGCATATTTCATTTGAAGTCAGGTCAAGGTCCTTGTTTTAGCAGTTTTCAATCTTGATAATTTGTCAAAGATGTGTAACTCTAATCATAAAGAGTTTTTAATCCTGTTGATATTCAAAGAACTGCAAGATTGCAAAATTGATTCAATGCTCATAACCTTAAAAGCAACAAAAAGAATTTTATTACACGAAAGGCAAAAAAAGGAACAAAAACAAGTTTAAACAAGATGCTGAAAATGAAAAGTATTATAGTGGTAGATAACAACTTCCACTTATTTATCTATCATGCCCCATTACTCCTATAATGTTGGGTATATAATCGGCCCAAAGTCATTGTCCTCATTTGCCCCCCATTTCTTGATCATCTTTTGTGTCAACTTCTTTGGATAAACTTTCAGATGCACAAATCTCTCTTTCCTCATGAGCAATTTCCATCATCATTTTTTCTTCTCTGACAGGAAATTGGGCTCAATTTTAGATCCAGAACAACTTTCCTTGGTGATGACAATTTTGTCTTGGTTCTGAATGCTCATTGCAGCTACGATTGGGATAATATTCACCATACTCCTTAAATTGCCCCCTGCCTCACTTGTTTTCAGAAAATCTGATATAGGTGTCTGAGGTGTCTTCTGGGTTACATTTGCCCCATTCCTTCTTAGACCTATGGGCCAATCTCGAATTACCTTTCCTTTCATTTCTTTATTTCTCATTTCCTTCTCGTTCTTTAGCATCAGAGAAGTATCGAGAGTTAAATCTGCCATACATACTTCACATTCATTAGTTTTGCCCTTTTCCCTTTTAATATCCTCTGCTGTATGAACTTCACTTGTTTTGACACTATTAACTTCATTTTGGGGGTTGAATCTCAATTTTCTGATCAACATGGATTGATTGTTAACATCCACTTCTATGATTTTATGAACAAAAAGGTCTTGAACTCGTCGTTTGAAGTTGTCGTAATTCTCGATGGAGTGTCCATTGGATTCCAACATGATATTCACAAAAGACATTCTCATTATACCATCTTGGGTAAGGAGGCAATAAAGGCTTAGCCCGACATGGGGTAATAAGTTGGGCTTTTAGTAACTCAGGATATAACTTGCTGCATGAAATTGAAGGAAACTTAGGTAGAATTTCCTTTGACATCACTGTCTCCTTACAATTGTTTACTTTGCTTTCTTGAAGACCTTGTGACTGATGACCAAAATGATTGCTTTGAATGTTTGGTTCTTGACCAACATCATAAGAAAGACAGTGATTCAAAATTTCTCTTTCTCGACCAGTTTTGAGTTTTTGAGGAGCTTAGGATTCCCATCTTCAAAACATAGCAACCCTTCTATTATAAGATCTTGGACTTTTAATCTCAGAATTATGCAATTTTCTGTAGAGTGACTGAAATCTCCAGCATGATAATTGCATAAATCTTTGACATCTTGCCAATCTGGATACAGATCAGTAATAGGAGGAATGAGTGTTACAAGACCACTTTCAAAGAGAAAGGGTAATAAGTCTGAATATGAGATTGGAATTGGAATGAGATATGTCATCTTCTTTTCCTTCTTGCTCTTTTTATCGTTTTTCAATGGAACTTGGTCCTCTTCCATGCTTATTTTCTTTGATGCCAACTCAACCGATTTTTGGAGTTGCATTTGATTCCCACGTTCTTCTACAAGTTCCTGGTTATTTTCATTCTTGTCTTGGTTACAACACCAACGTTCATATTTTCATTCAATTCATTCGTAACTGGATTCTTTAAGGGCTTTTCTCCATGAATCACAATATTCACCATGTCCATTAATTTGATCATCTACTCCATTGACTCATCTTGAAACTTCTTTGCTTGATCATTCATTTCTTGTTGAATCTTGATAAGTTTCTCTTGAAGTTTCTCAATTCTACCAACCCTTGCTAAAATCTCAGGTTCTTATCCTTCTCTAGAAAGACCAAGTTAACTCCAATTTGAATTCGAAAATTCTATCATGAAATCCTCTACGAATTATTCTCATATTTTCATAATTTAATGCATGTAAAATAGTTTGAAACAAAATGCAAATGCATGATGTAAGATTAAAACTATAAATACAATTATGCAAAGATGTGAATTCAAATGCAAATACAAAGATGCAAATGCAGATGCAAAAATGTTGATCTCAACGATGGATATTGTAGAATAATTTTCACCAGAAATAAAAACTTTCACATTCTAACACAGTGCACTTTACAGACATGCCTTCGCTTAGATGTTGAGCCTAAAATGGATTGCCATCTTAAATCTTCGTTCTTGAAAATGCCCATAAAGTATTTTATAGCCTAACTCCGTTAATACCCAGGCGGTACTAAAGTGAATTACTCCTTGATGAAATGATCATATATAAGAATCTATTGCTAGATTACTCCTTGGATTAGTGGATCGTCATTTCAATCTCAAATGCTACACAATCTTTGAGCTCACTGCTTTGTCTTAGATCTTCGTATTTGGAACTAATGCCCTTCAATGCTATGTAAACTAACTCCATTAATGCTTCGACGATGTTGAAGCCAATATGTTGCTCCTTAATGACTAGTTATGAGATGATCATAGATAAGAATTTACTGTTGGATTACTTCTTGGATCAAAGAATCAACTTTCCAATCTCAAATGTTGCACAATTTTCTAACAAGTCTTATTCTGGTACTCTGGACTTCTCTTAGCCCTCAGTGATTGCCTGTGTATGCGACTGCTTGATTGAAATTTTTTATATCTTCTATGCAAAATTTCCACTTGAGTATCCCCTTACGAATCAACACTTTTGCATTATGTTATGTTGATGCAATGCAATGCAAAGAAAGATGACACAAACAAAAGAAATAAGTTAGTGTACACAAACAAAAGAAAAGAAATTAGTTATTACAAGTAAGATAATCAATACAGATAAAAATGTTATTCAAAGATGAATAAAACACCTACCCCGTCATGATACCTACCCGAACATGCTTTAATTAAATAGTAATCCTACTCAGACATGTTTTCTACCCAAATGATTAATTTCAAGAAAATAATCCTAACCGCATGGTATCTAGTTCGCATGCTTTTATTCGAAAAGAAAAATATATTCTACGAACATAAAGCAAAAAGATAAAGGTTCAAAAATACTCATCTTTTGTGTAAATTTATTTTAGGTACCTATTGACAGACAGAGGTTCGGTATGTCTATACATATGATGACCGTTCTACGATTCACTATATGCATGGTTTCAGCTCTATTGAGAAAAAGGTACTCGAATTGTCCTTGATTTCGGTGCCCCCTTGGGCTGCCAAACCCTCGATCCTCACCCATTATAGGTTTCAAGTGGAGCGAGTTCAATTCGAGAGGATTCACTACCTTATACCCATACGAGGAATAAATCCCTACGAAGGTATAAAGTATGTATCCCATGGGTTATTTGCTAAAACTCATACGAAGAATAAATTCTTACGAGAGTAAAGCATTCACCCCGACTAATTTAGAACGAAGATCGGGTTTAGAGCTCATGTTATGCCAATGCACGTGATGTGTGTGAGGAGGAAATTCAACCCTTTGACTACAAAGGAAAATGAAACAACTCGACAAAAACTTAGACAGATCTAAAAGCAAAGATTCAAATGTTAGTATAACAATAAAAAATGAAACAGTTAAAAAAAACTTCAATAAATAAATCATAAGTTAACTAAAGACTTGAACTCATAATTTCCACCACAATGACAATGTGTAAACAACTTACAACTTGACTCTCTAAAAAAAATCCCCAGTGGAGTCGCCAAGCTGTGATAACCATTTTTAGGGTGGAACAATTGTTTATTGTTTTAAAAAATAGTTACGACTTTTATTTGAAAATTTGAGTGTAACATCCCAAACTATGGGTTAGTGACTAAATGGTAAACTTTCAGAATTTGGTGATTAAAGTAGAAGAATGGATTAGTTCAATGATTTATCTGTAAATAAATCCTAAAAGATATTAGTAATTATAAAAGGTATTAAAGGGCAAAAGGGTCATTTGACAAAGAGATGAATTAAATAATGATATATATATATATGGATAAGGATGAGAGATTTTCCAGAAATCTCTTCTCTCTTTTCTTCTTCATTTTCTTCTTCCTCCCGTGAAAGCTCCAAGGCAAAGGTAATATTCCTTGTTAGCTGATAATTTGTTGATTTTAAGAGTGGGTTTTGATCCTTAGGTAATACTTAAGATTATGGAAAGCTTAGGTTGTCCTAAAATCAAAAGATAAAGGAGATAGAGAAGATTAAAGATTAGTGGTTCTTGAATGAAATCTTGAAATAGAGTTTATAATAAGAATTGAAAGTTGGATTTGACTTGTCATCAATCTAAGTAAGAGATATGAAGTAATATAATTGGATTTGAAACATGTTGCAAAATTGATGTAATTATTGAATTATATATGGAAGATATGATTTTGAGGTTTAAGATGAAATAAAGGAATATAGATTGGTTTAAGTATGTGTACTAGAGTTAAGAATGAAAAAGGGGATGAAACATGAAGGATTTAATCCAAAATGAATGATTTTTGGGTTCAAAAAGAGGATTCTGGGTAGAGTGCATCGATGCATATTCATAGTGCATCGATGCATCAAGGTTAAAACCCAGAAATTGTTTGAAGGTGTATCGATGCATTGGTAGTGAATCGATGCACTCTTTTAATAATGAAACATCGAATGCAATTCGTGCATCGATGCATAAGGCATGCATCGATGCATCCCAGTAATAATACAACATCGAATACCTTTTATGCACTGATGCATCAGTAGTGCATCGATGCATACCTTCATTAAAAGATGAAATTGACTTTTCTCTTAATCTAAAGAGTGAACCATTAGAGTATATTAGTTATAATACTAATATAGATGTATGTATGATTATGTAGATATAGAACATGATCCCGTTATGAATCAATTGAAGGATTAGAATCGAATCAAAGCAAAGCTAAGGTGAGTGCACATTATTTAGTATATGATGTTAAATGGAAAATAAGACTTATGATAAGTCTATTTCCAATAGTAAAATGCATGAATTCATAGAGGTGTGTGTTTGTTATGATTTATATGTGTGTATGAGTACATGATTACATGTATATGTGATATGTGATATTGAACTATATGAAATTATAATATATGAGAATACATGCCTATGTGACAAGCTATGTGAAACTGAATTAAGTAAATACATGAGAATATGACATGAGATAGATAATATGAGTTATGTGATCATATTAGAAAATATGTTAAGTGATATGTGAAAGTGGATTACATGTTTATGTGAATATGTGATACGATATGAGATTTATAAATATATGTTTATGAGATATATGTTTACACATACATAGGGTATGTGACAGAAGAGAAGGAACATGAGATTATAAGATCAATGATTACACGTATATGTGATACGTGACAGAAAAGAAGAGATATGTGTTTATAAGAGAAATGATATGATATAAGTTATGTGATTACATGTATGTATTAATACATCTTGCTTGCATTACATGTTAGTGTGATTGTGAATAGGTAGGAAGGAAACAAATGATGATATAAGAATCTATTATAAGATATATGATATGAAATACATGGTTACACATACATGTGGTGTTTGACAGAAGAGAAATAACAAGTGATATGAAATGTTATAAATGATAATGGCCATGTTATGTGATATGAGAGCTAGGGGTATAGTTGGCATGCCAAGAGTCGAGGGTATACCTATGTTCTACGGAACATATGGACAGAATTACCTATGTCTTTCGAGACATATGGACAGTATACCTATGTTCTAAGGAACATATGGACAATTTACCTAGGTTCTTCGAAACCTATGGACAGTTGCCGAGGATCTTTATGACCTCTGGATAGTTACCGATGATCTTTATGACCTCTGGATAGGTCCTTCGGGACATTGATCGAGCTGTGGTGACAGCATATGTGTGCACAACCTCAATGTACTCATATACCTTAAGTTCTCACTAGTGTACATGGGCTAATAAAGAGATTAAACAAACATACTGAATGTGATATGTATACGATGGGTTTTTATAAATGGTTATCAAAAGTAAGTGGTTTGAAATGTGTTACATGAACCATATGATGTTATATGTGTTTCTTAATGATAATGATAGAGATTATGATAATGATGGTATATGTTTATGTATGCTTTATGTTATATGAAATATTATATGTTTTATATGCCTCACTAAGTCATCGACGCGTGTGATTGTTTCACACGTAGGTTTGGAAAGCGAAAAGAGAAGTAAAGAGGAACAAGACAAGTCAATTCTCCTTACCGAATGTCAGATCAGAAGAGAGATGAATAATATGTAATTGTGTATATAAAGTTCTAGTTGGCATGTAATCAAAAGAATATATTGTATAAGCTCTGAATAGTTTTGTAAATGTTTTGAATAAGTTAAATGTTATAAAAGTTTTTAAAATTACTCACTATTTTATACGAATAAATGTTTGAAAAGTCAATGTGACACTTCGACTCGTATCCGGGTTGGATACGGGTTGGGGGTGTTACATTGAGTGATTTTGGATTAATTGGAATTAAATTGAAAAGGAGTCGCCATCAACCTTTGAGTTAAGAAAAATCATTTTTAAAGATAAAATTGGTCTGCGTTACCAGAGGTTCATTTTAAAGGGTTCGAGAGTTGGTTACGCGTGAGGAAGGATTAACATTCCCACAGCGCCCAAAATTGGTACTATTCTGCTTACACGTTGTCGTAATGGTAGAAATCCTGAATCAAATATCAAGTTAAAATATGATCAATTTATTACAATTTAATTAATTCGCCTCAAATTATTTAATTAGTAAAATAAACGAGATTTATTTCAAGTCTCATTTCATTCGAACGCCATATAAGATTGTACCATTTCGATCAAGTGATACTTTCCACCCTGTTCTACAAATATGTATTCTTAAAAATGTTCGAAGAAAACTTTTCTAAAATAACCGTATACTTAATATTATCATAATAATATCATAATAAATTATGTAAAATATCTATTACGTGGTTAGGTGTGAAGAATTGTTACTTATTATTATAATTTCTAATTCATATTTCAAATACCCCAAGTATAGCAAGTTAAACTCCCAGAACAAGCCAAGATTCTTATTAGAGAAATTCTATGACATCTGACATTGAAATTTAAATATGCATAAATTTAATATAACTTTCCAATAGAGCAACTATCGAGAAATTAATTCGGCAACTGCATGGCTTCTGCTAAAGAGTGACAAAATGACAAAATAAAGAGCACTAGGACATAGTAAATAAATCGAGATAATGCATATAAACCGTAGTAATTCCATACCGATAATAATCGTTTCGTTGTTGGCCGAATTTGTGGTTCCAGCTATCTACCATGGCCTCCACAGGCAGCAAAGAGCCCATCTTTAATTGCTCTGCCTGTTTTCTCATTTTCATTTAACAAAAGAACTTCGGTGAAACTCTTGGACATTTTCTTTACGACATCATTAGGGAGTGCAGCAAGGTCCGGCGCTTTGTGAACTAAATTGTCAGAAGCCACTAGGGTCGTTAGCCGCCTGGCCTTCATTTCCTGAGAAACGTTGTTCAGTTCTTGAATTCAAAGAAATGGCCCCGGGTGTTGATCCCACGAAGGAAGCTTAACTCTCTTGAACAACAGAAACTCTGTTGAGGGACAGAAATAGTGAATTGAATTGGTGGAAATTGAGGAAATCTTTCGAAAAACGTTGAGACTCGTCTTCCCGGTGAAATCCGAGCCAAAGTAAGATTTTCTTCCCCTCATTTTCCTTTCTTTTTTCTGTTCGAAACCCCCTGAATAATCTCCTTCCTGCTCCTGTTCGAATATCCTTTGATTTATCATTGATCTCTTCACCAAATCCCCATGGCTGAATCTAAAATTTATTTGTGTTTGGTATGAAAATGACGAGCTTAGGTGAAGTTTAGGTAAACTGATTGTTTTATTTTCATTGTTTGAGGGGCCTTTGGTCAATGTGAATCTCACCAAGTTCTTTTCGGGGCCTACTACTTCAACCACCTCCTTTGACATTTTATTCTTTCCATCATGAATGTAATGAAAATTGAAAATGGTACCAACTTTCCCTTATTCACCTTCATGTAAATCGCATTGTCAAACCTTGTCTTTTTCGGTATGGGCACATGGTGCAATTTGTTGGCCAGCATGTCGTGAAACTGCTCAGGAGAAGCCTTAATCTCAATATCAGTCTCAAGTTTACCAATCAAAACGAAGATGGGAGTATTTCGATTTGTAGTCTGCTTGGGTTTAGATAAAGGCCTGTAAACATGTAAAATAATATCAATTAATATTAATAATAAATAATAATAATAATAATAATTAATAATTAATATTTTTTGCCCGGACAAAAACGGGTGTCTACACCCATTACAAGTTATAATCACTGATTAATAATCTTTAATCCTTATTAACATTTCATTGGTGTTGTTCACTAGTAAGTACCGTAGAAATAAATAATATGCTTCCTACAGCTGAAGTTATGAAGTCCTTGAAAATTCCCAGGGGAGTTCATCGTGTGCTTTTCAAAACGCTCAACACTGACAGGTAAAATCTACATGCACTCTCCAGCTGAAGTGAAATGTTTCATGTTTACAATTAAAGCACCAAAAATCAGATATTATTGAACCATAATTGCTTGGAACTTGCCACAGATATAATGCTGAAACTCACAGAAAGGTTTCCTGATAGTAAAATATGTCAAAACTTTCATTTTTCAGGAGGCTGATGCATAGAAAGAAGTTTGCTTCAGACTTCACAGGATTGAAGAAAGATGGGCACAGTGGTTGGTTGATAACACAGACATCAAACTTGTAGGTAAGATACTAGATTTTTCCATGTTAACAAGAAGAACCTGCTTATGATTACCTATTATTGTATTTATGGCAGGACTTGATTACCTATCAGTTTCTGCATATGATGATGCTGCCCCAACTCATCATATATTTCTAAGAAATAGGGTAAGAAACCAGAAATGAGTTGAGTGGATTCTGTAAGAGAATGTTTTTACTGAAAGTGCTCCATTTTGTTCAGGAAATTGTTCTAGTTGAAGGTCTAAACCTTGATGGCATAAAGCCAGGGAAATACACTGTCCATTGCTTACCAACGAGGATGGTGGGTGCAGATGGATGCCCAACCAGATGCATTCTCACTGCATGAAACCTTTCTCCAAGTAAGATTGTTTCACCTTTAAGACCCAGGTTGGACCGAGAGGGTGCAGGGTGCGATCGCATCTTTAGAAATTTTAAATTCCCTTTTATTTTAGAGTTTTTCTTTATATTTTCTATTGATTATCTAATTTCGCACCCCTAAAATTTTATAACTTCATGCCCCTAAAATTTTTAACGTAACTTCCTAAGTTTGTGTGAGAATTATATAATATACCTTGAATTTACTGCAGGAGAAAAGGGCAGACATGGCCTATTGAGCTTCTAAAAATGAACGGTTTGGAGTATGAAATAAAACCTTCTTGAGTATTGCAGAATCTGTACTGCATCTCTTCCTTGGCATTCAATACAAATTCTATTTACATCATTGTTTCAATGTAATGAGATTGAGTCCCACGAGGGCATTTCATAATTCGGAGGTCTCTTACGGAAGCTGCTCTCAACCTGGTGTTGGGGGTAGCCTACTATCTTACCTCCCCTTACCCCATACATATGGGAAAAAGGGACAGTCATTTTTTTCAATGTAATGAATTATAAAATGCTATAACAATAGTAATTAATATATGTTAGTATTTGACTTTAATGTATTATAAAATAATAATATTTCAGATTATATTATGATTGAAATTAATTATATTTATTTTATGAAAACATATAAAATTGTAACATAAATAATAAATAATTTTTATACAGCTAATATATTTTAGTTGATGTTATAAATATATTCACACAAATTATTTATAATTTTCATTATGATTAATATATTCTGGTAAAATAAATAAAATTAATTTGATCGCAATTTAATCAAAATATTACTTATTTATTTTATATTTTATTTTATAATATATCATACTCAAATATATATATATATATATATATATATATATTAATTGATGGCATAATTTATGTTGTAAGTAATTATTATAGCATCTTATAATTGACATTTTATTATTTACTCTTTTTATTTTATAATATAAATTATAAATAACCTAAAAAATCAATATAATTATAACTGATGTTAAAAATATATTTTTATGTTAATTAATAATTTATCTATAATTAATATATTTTTATAAAATTAATTTTAAATTATAATTCATCATAAATATTATTATTTTTAAATATTATAACAATCTTGATTTTTGATAGTGTTGAATCCCTTTCAAGAGTCAAATTTGATCCCATAGAAGCCATACATATTGTTTTTCATTTCACAACACATTTCCTTAATTTATTAAAAAAATAGCATATAAACATACCACATTCGTTGCCAATGATGGCTGAAATGAAAGTAAATTAAAAGTTTAATAATTAATATAAATTTTAAAAGTTGGGTGACGAAATTACAAATATCCTAAAAATGCAAGGACCATTTATGAAGTTTACCCATAATTTAATGCAACGTTTATTCAAACGACCATTGCACTAGATTTTGTCAATATGCAACCCTTAAGGCAGAACCAAATTCTGATGATACAAAATACAAATGAAGCGAATGAAACTTGCAAGCCAGTTTTATGTACAGAAGTTTGGCATCTATTACGTTCTGCGCCACTTTACTCACTTTCGTAGTCTTCGTCGTCTCCGAAGCTGAAAACAGATGCATCGGCGGCCATTGCTCTGAATTCACTTTCTGAGCTTGAAACTTGAGTGCCACCAGCAGCAGCAGCAGCTTTACTTGGTTCGCCGGTGGCATGCATCGGTTGGGAGTTTCCACTTCCTAAAGAAACTTGTTTGGTAGAATGCACTAAACTTGCTACTTGATCTGATTTGGTATTTGTTTCCGATTTGGAGGTTGCTGAAGGGGCAGCTATTCCCTCTGCAGATGCTGCCTTATTCTGCCCACTCTTTGATGAATCAGATTGTTCTGCCTCGCCGTCCGAGAACACATCATCTTTGTCGTTATGTCCTGGGTCCTTATTTTCATTAGCCGGGGCCGCAGAGCTGTCAATTGATGCAGCACCAGTCCCCGAGCTTTCATCTGGCTTACTGGGAGTAGTATCAGTCATTGTTGGAACAGATCCGTTACAATCTACTAGCACGACCTCAACCTGGAAACCAGGGGATGGCAACTTCCTCTGCACATTTGGTCCAGAAAGAAAGAAATGAAGATCCCTATTCAACATTCATATTTACAATTTTACAACATCATAACACATTTTGTGTTTTACCTTGTCGAACCAATCGAGCTCGCCAGTATTCAGAACTTTTCTGTTTTCAATCATTGTCGTGTTTAACCAACTGATGAATCAAAAGAGGAAGAATCATTAAACAATTGGTTACAAATCATAAATAGTAGTTGGAAGATAATTTTATCCCCTAACATACCAGTAAAAATCTCCCTGGCGATCATGAAAATGAATTTTGAAGTCCCCAGCCAATTCAGTTAGACCAGGCTCCCCAGGCAAAGCAAAGACCATAACACCTTTCTTGGGTGCGCTAAACCAGAAATCTTCTGGCTGTGAAGAAAATATACTTGCATATTATTTCAATTTGGAATACAGATGCTCAGAGCTTTGAATGGCATTTTTTTAACATATGAATGGTGATTATAATCATGGTTGTAAAAATTGGACCACACCTGCATGGTTGAACCAAGCACCGGTTGGTCCAGCAGCCAACCATATAAGTTGAACCGAAAAGTTAAAAAATAGGCCAAAACCAGGAACCACAAAAAACAGTTAAAAACTGGTTAACAAAAATTATGGGTTTTTTCATCATGAGTTGGTTCATTTCCATTATTGGGTTTTGTAAATATTATTTTTTAAAATAATTTTTTATTTTCTCCTTTATTGATTTTATAAAAAAAATTCTTAATTATTAATTCACATTTTTAGATTTTTTTAGATGATTGAATCACCCGATTGAACTGGTAACCAAAACTCAAACCGGTTTGAACTCAATTCAGTTTTTCCAATCATGATTATAATAATTACACTAAACAATCAGACATACCGATAGATCCTTGGTGCGTTGATGTTTCTTTGTTGAGAAGAGAATACCTGTACACAGGGAGGGCATTGAAAGTTCATCACAACTCAGTCTAGGCTGAATGCTAAGATGAATTAAAATGACAATAAAAATGACTGCATGTCACTTTCATCCGTTAATTTACAAGTTTTCTCTCTCTAGGATTAGCAAAATTCAAACAGAAATACCAGTGTACTGTAATCGTAACCAAAGATAAATAGCATCCAGGGTTAGATTTGAACCCTAAACATGAGGAAGCAAAACTTAACAATGAGATTACTCACTTAGTTGTTATTAGGACGATTCAAATACAGAATAAGAATTTCACACTACATTTAAACACAGTTATGCCAGCATTATACCATAAAACACTAGTAATAAATGGTAAACAAGATTCTGAAATACTAGTGACCAGGAATTTAAATAGCATAAGCAGTCGAGTTCATGTTTATCGCAATCACAGGCTTAACTGAGGCTATCGCCTATCGTGATCATTACAGTCATATTTTTTTTTCTTCATTTTTACACAACTTATTGTAAAGTTTATTAATCATTATAATATTAATGATTTTAGAGCGTTTTATGATATTCAAAGTCCTATTTTTTTTTAATTATTTTTTCAACTTTTCTCTGTTTCTATCCCCTTCTTGTCTTTTTTGTACATCTTCTCTGTCATTTTTTCCATTTTCACTCTCTAATTGCAATTCTCTCTCTCCATCTACTCTACTACCCCCACCCCCCAAAAAACACACACACATCCCTCTCTTCTAAGTTCTATTGACCCTTGTGATCTGTTTTTTTTATAAGAATAGTCGGCCTCATTAAAAAACCCCCTTCATGATTAATGGAACTCGAAATCAATTCCTTAATCAACGGAAGGAGGAAAAGAGTGCCTTAGGATTTCATTAATATTAAGATTAGAACATAGGAATACAACACCCTATAACTCCCTTAAGGAGATAGACAACCAAAATAATTACATCCCTTAAATACAACATAAGAATCAACCAATTCCAGCCTTAGCTAGGGCATCTGCCTCTAGATTAGCTGTCCTATTAACCCATCTAATAACACCTTCATAAACTCTTAAGCTTTTCAATAATATCTTTAACAATGTATGCATAAACATCAGGACATGAAACAATATCCTTAACCCAGTCAACTGCTACCCTGCAGTCACTCTCAATGATTAAGCGATCCTTGAACCTATGTCGAATAGAGTGAAAGAAAGATAAGCCCTTAAGGATAACTTTCAATTCCATCAAAGTAGAGGCCCCGGACCAGCAGACTCCTTAAAAGATCCTAGGATCGACCCAGAGTCATCTTTTAAAACACCACCTAACCCACTTCTCTTCCAATCACTAGTAGTGGCAACATCGACATTTAATTTGATGAAGCCCTTTGGAGAAGGGGACCAAGAAATAGTAGTTATGATCGGGTTAGAGTAAGGAGAACAAGAATCCCCTAAAGAAGATCAGAAATAAGAGAATCCTTGGAGATCAAATCCTGTTTATACTTTGCTAAATACCATGAAGCAAGCCTGAACCTAGCTAAAAAGAAAAATTCAGCTTGATCTAGCTTCCCTCCTTCAAACACAATAGAATTCCTGAGTTTCCAAATGGTCCATAGGACGACCCCTGGAATAAATGACCATATGAGTGAGTTAGTTCTCAAATCAGCCCATGCTAGGAGAAATCTTTTTGCAACAGCCTGAAAAACAGACTGTATCTTCCAGAACCTCATGAATTTATTCCATATAGACCAAGCCACCGAACAAGTAAAAAATAAATGTGAGGGAGACTCATCAAACTGCTTGCAAGAAGGAAATAACAGTCATCGATACCCTTCACACCTCTTTTAACCAGAACTGTCTTCACTGCCAGCTTCTGTAGAATCACTTGCCACACAAATGTCTCCATTTGTGATCTGTTTCTTTCCTTTGCAACAGATTCCTCAATTTTTTGAATCCCCAAATCCATGGAAACATACATGTAAAAAAGGTTGGAATTAGCCTGAAATTAGGAATGGCTTCACAAAAACTTTTGTTCCAATAGCGTGGCAGCAGCTCGCTACCACTAAAGAGCAGCCCCTATACCACTATTGATCTGTGCTATTTAAATCCCTGCTAGTGACTGCCTGCACCCTAAATGTTGAACCAAATATCTTATATTCAAACCTATAAGGAATTTGTCTATGTGTTGAGAACATCTGTACCAATAAAACACCCGAATCCAACAAGAGGTTCAGCATAAACAACGATAAAAACATACCACCAATCAAACAAAGGAAACTGTTTGCAGACAAAAATGTCATACCATTATGATCAGAGATGGTGATGGAGGGCCTAATCCAATATGGGCAGCGATGAAGCCGGAATCCTCGAAGCATGCACCTGAGTAAAAAGTGGAATCAGCACTAAATGAAGACCAAATATTCAAACTAAGATTCTATAGCCGGATAATACCTGCGCCCAGGCTGGTTTTCGCCATTAAAGTATGTTAACGTGCGTTCAAAATATTTGACATATCTCTTCAAAACATAACAAAAAAAGAAATGGAAAAGATAAGAAATAAACAGCTAGCCGCAAACAAATATTGAAAGTACAACTTCTATATCACTGGAAATCAGATGCTCACAATTTGACTTGGAAGAACAAGCCCCTTCCCATCCACACATCTTTTCTGGTTGTAGTAGTCAATGGACTCTTCAGCAGTGGGGAAGAACTGCAGAAAATAGCAAATAACAAATAAGTTATAAGAACAAAATCATCCATTGTGACCAAGAAATTCGAAGCTACACCAAATCTGTTGGCATTTCTTCAATATGTTCACTGAACCAAACCTTCAAGTATAGAAGAAGGCTGGAGATCATCAATCCTGTCCTTGCCATCCCAGCTTTACAATGCACAACCACAACATTCTCAATATCCTCCTTCAGCCATGAGTAAGCACTTTGACAAAAAGATATTATCAATTGAATTGGGGGGCAATTATGATCATCAAATGGGAAACTAGCCACCTGAAGAAAAAGTTCGGTATAAATAACATAACAAATAAGATGACACCAATCCACACATTGCTCCTCCTACAGTAAGTTTTAACAGGCTGTATTTGTCATTTATACATGAATTGAGTGGGAAACAAAAGGTAGTGATTTACATCAAAGTTTAGGAGGAATTGACTTGCCCCAGGAATTACCCTTGCCAATGACTAATTTGCATCATTGAGTGAAATACTCTCCCCCGTCCTCTCCTAATGGATTCCATTGGAAAATAGTTTAATAACAAAATTGGCAGTTGATTTCATTGTTTAGCTTATTTTTGTTTCTGATTAGTTCTATGAGTTCAACCAATTCTTCAGATGAAAAAATAGGCTGATATGGTTGCCCTGCACAGTTAAGAGATTAAAAAGGTTCTTTTATCAAAGCTAAACAAATAGCACGGAGCACAGCGCCACCAGCAAACCATAATAATTTAAGGATAAATTCCAGTTGAAGAATTAGAAGTAAACAAATTCTCAAGTGAGTTCCCAGAACAAATCATAGCATACCTTTCCTTCAAGTAGCGAAGCATCATATAATCTTTCAGAGCAAAGGTTATACACTTTGTATTTGTCCTGCACACAAATATACACATGAATTAGTGAAAAAAATGGCCTCAACATTAACTGCTCCAGAAACCTCAAGCAAAAGGTTCACATTGAAGAGAGGTGGATGTAAATTTTTTAAAAAGGTAAAGGCCAGAATGTTTACCAAAATCTTGTAGTTTGTGATTTTTATTTAAGGAAAGGCCACTGCCAAAGAAGGCATAGTACATAACAGTGTAAAAGCTGAGGAAGTTATTATGTTCAAAGAGAAGAAAACATATTAAAAGAAGCAGAAAAAATAATCTCTCCCAGTCAATAATAAATTAATAAACCAGTATTTCAGTGAGTTACTCTGCAGCAAAGACAGCTTATAATCATTGCACACTGTCCAATAAGCTTTTTAATATTTCACAAATACTGAACAACCTAACAAATTTTATTTTTAAAAAATGTTTCCATTCAACTTATGATGTCAGAACAAGGTTCTTCTTATCTATTTAGGAAATAAACGGTAACGCCCCAAGCCCCCAACAAAGAAATGGCATCACAAAAATCAAATTGTTTCAGTAAATTACTACATGCAGCCATCATAAGGCAAAAAGGGGAAAACACAGGGAAAAAGCCAGAAAAGAAAGGAAAGAAAATGATGCAGGGAGCGGCTAATCATATACCTATAGACATTCCATTACCTTGTGATATGTTTCAAAAAACTTAATCACTTCTTCCATGTGATTTCGATAGAAACCCTGTATCACAATCATGGAAATTTAGGCCAAACATGAGAGGATAGTCAAATTCAGCTATTGATTATGTAACTACCTCAACATATCCAAAAAACCCAGAGCTCATGTCACCAGCAGGGAACCCCATAGCAATTATGTTCTCTGTGATATATGTCATATCTAAGTCAAATCCTCCTTCCTGAAGTAGAGATGCACATGTAAATACACAATTATTCAGATTCAAATTATAGAAAAACAACAACTACAACAAAATCACAATGAAATTATTCTGACTAAAAAAACATTGGAGAAACACTTATATGGGAAAGAAGATCACACAGCCCACCTGGAATCTCCGTTTGTTCTGTGAAACAACATGACGAGCCTTGACCTGTACAGCTTTCACTGCATTTTTAGATGAGTCCACTATGCCTTTTGTAATTGTTCCAAGCAAACCAGGCTGTGTGGTTGTTGATTCACCATCAAAACCATCATTAGCAGGAGGAGATTTTGGAGACAATCGCAGTCCTAGCCCACTAGTAAACCGTGAAAAAGTTGATTTTCCAGCATTTCCTGTAGGTGAGTTCTCTTGTGAGGTAGCAAATGGCTGAGGAACTTTTAGATTTTTAGCCCATGATGACAGCTTTGATGGTGCATCTTGATTAGAATTAGTTGATCGTGAATCTGTGCCAGCAGGAGTTTGTGCATCAGAAGCTTTAGCAGGAGGCGAACTTGGCAAGTCAGCATGTACATTATCCATTCTGCATTCCAGAGGTCTCAATAATTGAACATCAAGAGTTCGAAAACATAGCATATGTGACACTAGTTTATAGTAGTTAGAATTGCAACTGCAAGCATAATGCATAGTTTCAGAAAATAAATGGTAAATGTTATAAGAAACATGGACTTCTTATCTTCCAGTATTAAGTAAACAAAAATCACTAAATCCAAATGGATTTGACCTAATGCCCAAAAGCAAGTACAAAATGAGAAAGAAATAACAGACATACAGTCTACAGCAAATAGTCAGGTGATTCTTCTAGCTTTCTGTAGTTTACATTCTTCCCAATCACTTATCAAAGGAAGTGCCAAAAACCATAATTGCATTAAGGCAAGGTATAGCCCAAGTCACTCTAGGCATTTTTAATCTATGCATCTATTTACAGTAGAAATTCCAACTGTCCAATACTAACAAGAAAGGGTTGAGAGTAGAAGCATGCTAGGCAAGCAACAATTCATATTTACGCAAATTATGTCACACCCCACATCAAATTAATCAACTTAGCATGGAAAATTAAATATGCAAAGGGTTAATTCCACTAGTCTACAAATCAGCAAAAAAGTGCAGCTATTAAAATATAATGTAAAAGAAAAAAAATTATAACTATTTCAGATATGGGATTAGCAAATTATCTGCTTGAACTCTGATTTATAGCTAATAAACAAGTAATAGTCGCTGATTATTCACTCCAAGGATCAAAAGAATATATTTAGATGGGTATCTTAAAGTAAATTTATGTCTCCAGTATATAATCAAAATCAAATCCCAATATTAGCTTCCAAATTAGAAAATATTATCAAAACTCAAAACAAATAAAAGAGAGTATAAATCGAACTTCACACACTTAAAAAAGCTAATAATGAAATGAAACTAAATCATCGATCTATTCGAAGAAAAGTTATTTGAGAGATTAAGATCTACGGAAACTATCTTACCTTGTATCCAGATTACGTAATCACCTGAAGTAGGGGATTGCAAAAATGGAAGCTAAAAATTGGGGAAAAGATATTTAGGGTTTCGAAATTTAACACGATGATGGAGAGAGAGAGAGAGAGAGAGAGGGATTGGTGGGGACTGAGGACTGGTAATATCGTATTTTGAGGATTTCTTTTGCGTCGGTTCACGCGCCCAGAATGGTCAACGAATGTGGACTGTTGAATTAGCAAATACTATTTTCAAGCTTGAAATTAACGGTGGATGATTAGTTTTGCAATTACTCCACGATCTATGTAGCGTACGGTACTTAGTTCTAACAATCTTTGCAAGATATTTTATGGCCATACGACCCCTCAACTTTAAAATATTTTTAAACAAATAATATTAGTAAATTAAAATTTTCTTTACTAATTTTACTCTCTTATATTTTTCTCACTAAAATTTAATTTTTTTTAATTTTCTCACTAAATTTAATACATTAAATTTTTTTAGCCAATGTATCATTAAATAGTTAACGGTATTAAAATAATTCCATTTTAAAAAAAATAAAAATTTCACCAAAATGAAATTATTTTTTATCTATACAGCAACCCATTTAGAACTCATTAGTGAAAAACGGTTGAGTGACAAAAAAAGTTAATGTATTAAGTTTAGTAAAAAAATAAAAATATTTAAAATATAGTGAATGAAATAGGAAAAAGAGTAAAATTAAATTACCAAATTTATAATTTACCCATAGTTTTATTAGGATAAACTCAATTATTAAAACTTATCGTTTGTTTGGGTAAAATACAACATTAGCTTCCCAATTATTAGCATATTTCTATTTGTTTTATTGAACTTAAAAAAAATCAATTTATCATTAATACTATTGATTGCTTCCGTTTTAGTCATCTACGGTTAAATTGACAACAAAAAGAACTAATTAGTTCATTAATCTTAATTCTAAATAATTTAATAAATTCAACCTTTGTACTTATAAATTTTATCAATTTAATTATACTTTTAATAATTAATTTTTAAAAATAAAACGATCATAAATGGAATGTTTTTTTGTAGTAACTAATATCACCAGCATAAGAAATAAAATTACATAAAGTAAAGAGATGAACAATGATATTTGTTAACATATTTCAAGTTTAATCGACTCTATATTTATTGAGTCACACTCATAATTTAATTTCAATAATAAATTTATAAGAAAATATTTAAACTCGTTTTCATTAACAAACATTTTCATATACAGTATCATAGGTTAATCAAACTCACATGCAGAAACACACTAAAGTTATAAGAAATATTTGACAGCAGATCGTTTCCTTGGAGCCCCTCGCATGCTGGTTGGTTAAGCTCAACTCGGATGGTGGCCGACAACCAAACACGGGTGTAGCGACATGTGGAGGGGTCTTGAGGGACCATGAAGGACGATGGATCCGGGTTTGCTAAGAGAATTGGAATTTGCTCGACAATTGATGTGGAATGGTGGGAGATTTTCGAAGGTCTCTCTCTTGCATGGTCTCTAAGAATACAACAACTTATTGTAGAAACGGATAGTCGAGAGGTGTTGAATGCTATTGGTCCCAACATTGGCTTGGGTGGTGGTTCATCAATGGTGCACCATATTACTGATTTAGTAGCTCGTTTGTGGGTGGTACAATTTATTTTCACCCTTCGCGAGTGTAATAGTGCAGCTGATACTAAGGCGAAAATGGCTCGACAATACTCGAATGGTTTACATATCTTTTTTCGCTCCTCTGAAAATTGTTTATGTTATTTCGGTTGAGGTGAGCTCTGCTGAGATGCAAGGTTATGTAGGATAGCACTCCTTATATTTATTTCATCGCTTCCATTAAAAATAATAATAATAAAGAAGTATTTACCAACAGGAGTTTGTTCAAGTGATAAACAGTTTGATATCGCTTAAGCAAGGTATTGAGTTCGAGTCATTGTGTATGTATAAAATCTCTACTGCGAGACTTATCTACCAAAGCCAGGTATGCGACGTTAGTCGATTTGAGTCAGTCAATATGAAGCTTTGGAAATGGGAGGACAAATTTTATTTAAAGAAGTATTTAATTCATATTTTATAGAAAATACTCAAACAAATATTAGAGAAAAAATATAACAACATATTTTTATGAAATCAAAGAATAATTCAATATATTAACTATAATTAAAAAAAGATTTTAATCAATGGATAAATACATCAATCAAGTCAATACTAAAAATACACTAAATCAATAAATAGACAAAAGGAACAACCAAAGAATTGTGGTACCTCTATCCAACTCGAAAACTTAATTAAATAAATGATACAGATTTAGAGAGAATAACATTTGAATTTTAAAATATATTTTTTATCAATATTTTAATTATAATTTCATGGCCTGATTTAAAAAAAAAAATTGGGCCATAACTTAAACACTTTGCTTTACTTTCTCTACACATTAAAAAAATTATATTTTTTACAGTGATGGAATCTTCAATCAACATCATATCTTTTAATTATATTTACACGAATATCAAACAACAAAATAAACTTCAAATATAGCAGTGAAATAACTAAAATTTTAAACACCAAATACAAAGAAATACATGATTAGCAAAATACATATTAAACATTCCATGCAATTCATTAGTTCAATAACTTCAATAAAATAATTTTATCTACGGTAATAATCGATTTGTGAAATAATGAATCTGAAAAAAATAATTTCTGAAATAATGATATCCGTGGATTAATTGCTTGAATATTGAGAATGTTACAATATATAGAGGAGACTTATTGAATTCTTTGCGTCCCAGCCAAAACCCAGGTAAGTCGCATAGTGTTCCATGCGTGTTTCCCCGGTGAGTCGCATGTCTTTCCATGTGTTTTTTTCATAGAATCGTATGGACTATGGAGCAAATGGCGTCTTAGGACTGACACCACTGCATGCCCCGTGTATTAATCACATAGCTGGCATTCGAATAATAAAAACGAAGCTGCCCATTTGATTCCTCATATCCTAACCCATATTGGTATTTCCCATATAACCCATACCATGATTATTACAAGTTGAACATAAAAAAAAAATCTTTCAACTATTTATATATGTAGGAATTCGGGATGGCCATCTAAAAATTAAAGAAGAAGCAACAATTGGAGGAGATTGCAATTAATAGAGGGAGCAACAACAAAGAAGATTAATTGAGGAGCATTTTAAAAAATTTGGTACTTTTTTTTTTCTTTCGTTATTCTAATTTGAGTATGTATTATATGGTAAATTTATCTAATTTTTTGTTATTTTGATTCAAATTATTTATTTAATATGTTAATTTTTTGGCAGACAAAAGAGATAGATTTTTTTAAATCAAGTTCTTGAAAGAAACGGTGAAGTAAGTTTGAAGAAATTTTATTTGAGGTATTTTATGATTAATTATTATGTTAATATTATTTTATAAATATTTTTAGTTGTATTTTACCTTTTTTGGATTTATTGTTGTTATGTTAATATTATTTTTATAAAATTTTTATGTTTTATAATATTATTTTACGATTTATGACCATAGTATGTACATGTATTTTTTATTCTAAATTAATAGCGAGTATGATGAAAGAGACTACTTTATGTTAACTTATAAATCCATTTCATTTTAATATAAAAATATATGTTTTAATTTTATCTTCACTTAAAAGTATATTTTATTATTTCTTAACTTACAAAATATATTTGATTCTTATCTTAACCTTTAAAAAAATTTAAAATATGTTAACTTGAAATATATTTTATTCTTATGTTAAATATGTTTTGAAATTAATATATTTAAAAAATATTTTAAAACTTAAGATAATAATAAAATATATTTTTAATTTAAAACAAGCTAGAATAAAATATATTTTTAAATGAAGATAATAATAATAAGAATATAATATATATATATATATAATTATATTAAAATAAGAATAAAATTGAAATATATTTTAAGTTAAAGATATTTAAATATATATATATTATAAAAATTAAGATAAGAATAAAATATATTTTTATATTAAAATAAAAATAAAATATATTTAACAAGTTAAGACAAAAATAAGATTAAAGATATATATTATTTGTTGTAAAAACTAAATCAAATAATAGCTTTAGCTCAATGGTGTGACAATAGCTTTGACACGTGTCACCTTTTAATTGAAATAAAATAAATTTATTAACTAAAAATAAATTTAGCCCTCAAATTAAATGATGACACTTGTCACTAATGACATGCATCACCTGATACGAGGTTAAATTTATTTTAATTAATTAAAATTAGGATCAAATTGAAAGAATATATAAGTACAAGGATCAATTGTGTAATTATACCAAATGATTTATCTGCCACATCACTGGCACCGTTAAAATGTTAACAGTATATGGCTAATAGGGATAGACATAGAACTCGAATCTGATAGGTTCTGACTCGACGGGGTCAGATTTTTTTAAAAAAAATTCAAGTTAGGGTCGGGTCGAGTTGAGTTTTTTAGATGTTGTGTCCGGATCGGACCGGGTTCGTTTTTAGGGTGAAAAATACCCAACCCCACCCAAGAAAACATACAATTTTACCTTTATTTTTATGGATAATTATAATAATGCCTCTCTATATATTATTTTTTAATTAAATCTCCATTTTTATTGAATAAAAATAATATTTATAATAAATATATTATTTCAGTCCAGGTTGGGCCAGATTCTGATTTTATCTCAAAAAGTCAGGTCAGGTGGAGGGTGTATATTTTTCAGGTCAGGTCAGGTTCGGTTAGAGAATATATAATTTTTGGATCAGTTCGAGTTGACTGAAAATCCGACCCAACTCATGCCTATCCTTAGGTCGTTGCATTGAGGCATTTAAATAGTTGGGTGGTCTGATTGATTTAATTGAAACATTAATGGTCAAAATGAAATTTGGTAATAGTTTAGCGATCACCCGTGTAGTTTACCCTTATTTATTTATTTTTGAATCAGTGTGATGGTTTTCCATATTTGATTTGAATGAGTGTGAAAAATTAAACGAAATTAAACCACCTAATTTGAATAATAACATTTTATTTAATATTAATTTTTATACAAATAACAATGGAGTTTATAATAATTGTCGGTATTGGGGAGTTGTGGAATAATAATGTTGAGGCGAACATCGAGTTGGTGTGGTCGTTGTGGTTACTCAAGAGTCTAGTAGTCATCCTCCTCATCCATTGGGGGCATATGATCTGGTGTTGTAAATATATGCCCACCACTATGTTCTCCCATCCTGCCACTTTGCTCTTCCGTCTCTACTAGAAACGTAGACTGACAAATAGTCATATTTGACATCATAGATGTCATTTGTTCAAACTCATGCGTTAGTTCAAACATGGGAAAGTAGATGGCTACCTAATGATGCATCAACTCGGGTATGTATGTCAGAACAGAAGAATCATCAAACGCTTGATGAAACGATTTTGCATCGCATAACGGTTGTACGGAGCTATTATCCACAAGTTTTGCTTCTGCTTCATGTTGTTGAGATGAACTCTCACTCCCACTCGGTATAGATTTTCATCTTTATCAAAATTTTCTTCAATTTAAGAAACTATCGCCTTTCTCCCAACGTTGTCACGTACTCTTTTCCATTATCCCAATAATAATTAAGGTAAGCCGAAGTCTGAGAATCAAAATCATCATCTTGAATGGGATCAAGAGGTGGCATTAATGTAGTTCGCATGCTACATTAATGTAGCATTAATGAAGTTATGTTGTTCCAAGCATTAATGTAGTTCTCATGCTTCGCAACCTAATTCAAGTTGTGTTTACCCAATCCATCTAACCTGTGGAGGTGGTAATGATCCCATGGAATCTGCAGAATAGGCTAATGGAAGTCGAACTGCCTCAATACTCTATCCAAAAACTCCATCTAAAAAAGGAAAATGAATCAATGGTGTAGCAACACACCAATATTGACAACCATCCAAAACATTTTCTTACACACACATAATAATTTATTCCTTTATGTACGACCTCTAATTAAACTGTAAAATTAAAATTTATAAAGATTAATTAGGAGACATAATAATTATAAATAAATAAATAGAAATAAAATAATTAGATTAGATTAGATTAGATTAGATTATAATATATACCTCATTTTTGCTATAAATGTCGATCTTCAACATAAACTCTTTAATATTATTATGCACTAGCCCTATTATTTCTATTTTATGTCTTCATCTATATATCAATAAAAAAGTATTTGTTAATTATTTTTAATCACAATAAATATTTTCTAATTCAGATTTTAAATTAAAACAGATAAAAGAAATATTACCTTCCAGTATGAGAAAAGTCAATCGTAGTTCGACTAATCGGTGTTAAAAATGGAAGTCTATGCCAAGCCCATGATTGTAGCAACATCATACATTCACCGATTTTCTCTATATTAATGTTATTTACGATTAATGACGCCTTGTACATCTCACAGTACAAGAACGCCAATATCGCTTATCCTCAACTATACTGACGAGTATTCTAAAAATTTCTCAAAAGTGAGAGATACTTTGTGTGAATCTGTTGAATAAACTTTGATATTTTGATATACCAAAAATGTTAAATAGTTTTAAAATTTTTAAGATTATATTTGGTTCATTCATTCGAATATGTAAATTGGTTTTAAGGTTAAAAACTTTATTTTATTCCTCACTCTATTGAAAAATTGAGTCTTATACTGAAAATATCTTTGAAATAATTTTTACAAAGGGTTTAGAACTTTAATTGAGTCAAAAATCCATTTTAAATATAATAGTACTGATATTATAGGAATAATATTGATATTGTTCATGAAGTATCGATACAACTATTGATGCTGAAGCCCAAAATTACGCAGTTGTATTGATACTATCTGTAAGTTTGACAAAACAAAATGCTATTTTGGTATCGATACTATCTCCGTACTGATACTACTTTTCATATTAGTATCGATATTTCATATGGTAGTACCGATATTACCTTTTTGTTTATGAAATTGTCAAATTCCAGTATACTCATTTGGTACCAATACTAGTCACATTATCAATACTACTTATTATAGTAGTACCGATACCCCTTTTATCAACATCGATACTATCTTTCCCTAACGGCTATATTTTGTATTTAATGCAAGAAGTATAGATACTCAATCCGAGTATCGATACTATAAACTTCTGGACAGCATTTACTGCGTGTAACTACCTCCCAGCAGCTCTATTCACTCCCACAACAACCCAAACAGTTAGAATTAATAGAATGGGTATAAAAATAAGATTTCAAGTCATATGTGAAGACAAAAGATCAAAGAGAAAGCCAAAAGCAACAAATTTGGGCCAAAATCAAGTCAACATTATTCAAAATTCCTTTTGCTTTCATATAAAACTTTTATACTCATTTGTATTTATTTCTCAAGTGTCTTATTTGTTCTTGAATTGTGCAAACACATTCCTAGTGAGGTTTTTATAAGTTTGTAATTTGTAATTTTCTATTTGATAGAATGTCTCAAGAATTTGGGGTGTAATTCTTGAGGGAGAACCTTATCCTCAAAGGTAGTTAAAATTAGTGAATTTGTGAAAATCCTTAGTGTGGATAGCTAAGGTGGTGGATGTAAATTTTGGTTAATAAAGTCAAACCAACTCTAAATTCACGTGTTCTATTTTTATAATTTCTCTTCAAGCTTTCACCAAAAATTTTATTTGCTAATTCACCCCCTCTTGGATATTTTATCTATTTGATTGACCAAACAATTGGTATAAAGCTAGACTTATTGGAAGGTGTTGAAAACATTTTTGTGTTTCGATATAACAAATTAAGTTTAAATGAATTTTAAGATTTTACAAATGATTTTTCTAAGTATATTCGATTCAATTAATCGAATATCAAATCATTACTCCAAGTCTTTTAAGATCAATTTCAAACCTTACTAAATGTGTAAAATTTGTGTTTTATACTTAAACTACTTTTAACAAATTTTCACAAAGTATTTTGAATTGAAATCAAGCCTAAAATCAATTTTTCAAAGTGATGCACCGATGCACCAATTCATGCATCGATGCACCAATTAATTTTTCAAACATCGAATGCATTTTATGCATCGATGCACATACCATGCATCGATGCACTCAATGCATCGATGCACAAAACCATGCATCGATGCACTCGGGCTTTTTCAAAACATCGAATGCATTTCATGCATCGATGCACTCTTAGTGCACCGATGCACTGAGAGTCCAACGGTCAAAATATTTAAATTTTACACTGATGCACCGATGCACCTAGGGTATGCATTGATGCACTGACGCTCCCAACTGCTTTAATTAATTGTTTTCACACTTAAACGACTCTATTGACTCCACTAATCATCCCCAACATTCAGAATCATCTGAAGGTGTATTTAAACAAGCTTAGAATCCATTGATCAACAACAAGAAACAACAACCAACTAGAATCAAGAGAGAATCAAAGAGAAATCATCAAACCTCAAGTTTGAGCATTTCAAGCCTATTTTTCATTCAATATTCATTTTGCTTTCAAGAACACTACTTGTACTCAATTGTATTCATTTTTTAGTGTTCTTTTCTTTGTTCTAGAATTGTGCAAACAATCTACCTTGTGAGGATTTCCTTGTAAGTTTGCAAATTTGTAATCTTCTCTTTGAGAAAGAGTGTTCTCAAGAATTGGGGTATATTCTTGAGGGTGTTGTAAGGTTATCTCTTTGGCCTCAAAAGAAAGAACAAATAAGTGAATTTGTTGGAAAATTCTTAGTGTGGATAGCTAAGGTAGTGGACGTAGACTTTGGTTGAGAAAGTCGAACCACTCTAAATCGCTGTGTAAATCTTTTCAATTTTCTGCAAAAGCTTCCACCAAAATTTTAATTGGCAATTCACCCCCCTCTTGTCCAATTCCGTCGATCGATTAACTAAACAGAAGGTTTAACAACCTCTTGAAAAGATCCTATAAGAGTTTAATTATCATTCAAGTCATTTGTGGCCTCTACATCAAGTTTTGGCATTGTTAATGATTCTTAACCCATCAACAAGCCTCCATACTTCAATAGAGTCAACTATTCCCATTGGAAGAATATAATGAAACTCTTTATTCAAGCAAACGATTTGGGAGTATGGAGTATCAAGATGAAAAGTCACTCTACTCTAACTAGAGAAATAGAAATGTGGAGTAAAGAAGAAAAGAAATTATTCCAACTCAATGCAAAGGCAATATACATTTTATTTTGTGCACTTGACCTCGATGAATATGGGAGAGTATCATCTTGTTCCAATACCAAGGAGATATTTGACAAGCTTGAAGTTACTCATGATGGAACAAATGAGGTAAGAGAATCTAAAATTAGCTTTCTCAATGATAACTATGAAAAGTTCAAGATAAGACCGGATGAAGACGTTAAAACCATGATAGATCGATTTTTGGTTATTATCAATGGTCTCAAAGGCTTTATAAAAGTTATTCCTAATGAGAAGCTCATTAGGAAGATGGTTTATAGTATTTCCAAGTCATGACAATCTAAGAAGATCACCATAGTTGAAGCAAAGAATCTAATGACCCTTACTTTAGATGATCTCATTGGGTTTTTGCTTACTCATGAGAAGACGGTGAAGGAAGAAGAAGAACAAGAGAATAAATATGAAAAAAAATAAATGGAAAAGAAGAAAAAGATTGGTGTTGTTCTCAAGTCCACTAAAGAAGAAAGTGGCTAAAATAATAAAGATGAAGATGAAGATGAAGAAATGACAATGTTTGTCAAAAGATTCAAGAGATTCATGAAGTCCAAAAAAGGTAGAAGATTCCAAAGAAAAGAGGGCTTCAAGAATTACTCTAATGAGAATGATCCTATAATTTGTTATGAGTGCAAAAAGCTCGAGCATGTCAAATTTGAATGCCTTCAATTGAAGAAGAAGAGATTCTCTAAGAAGAAACACGAGGCACATGTAGCTACATGGAGTGATGATGAGTCATCCAATAAAAATGAGGAAGAAGTAGCCAACTTGTGTCTCATGGCCATAGAGGATGATCCTAAGGTAACCTCTAAATCATATATTTTAAATTATTATTCTTTTGATGAATAACAAGAGGCTTATGATGAATTAACTTTAAATTATGAAAATATGATTTCTAAGCATAAGAAAAATATTTCAAAATTGAAAGATGAAAATGTTCTCTTTTCTAAGACTAGTCATGAACATGAAAGTTAAGTTAAGGATATGCAAGTCAAACATGAGGAAATTGAAAAAAAAAACCAAGATTTGCACTACTTACTTTCAAGGGTTCATGATGATCATCAAAAGAAGCTTGATGGTCTTAAAGAATCTTTTAAACATGTTGGGACAAAAAGATTTGAGAAAGGTGAACATTCAAAACCTAATTATGTTAAAAATAACTTTAAATATTATAAACATGGAGGTCCTAAAGAACCTCAAATAGAGATGTCATTAAAAACATATTGGTTTCTAAAGGACTTATTGCTACTAATGGTAAGAATATCATTAAAAATGTATACCAAATGGGATAAGATTATTGGGAGCTAATGCTTATGGACCAAAAAGAATTTGGGTACAAAAAATCAAAACTTGATCTATGTTTGTAGGTGGAGGAACATTGCTATAAGGCACAAAAAAGTTCAAACTCATGGTTCCTTGATAGTGAATGCTCAAGACATATGATCAGTGATAAGAGATGGTTCTTGGAGCTTAAAGCTAAAAGTGGAGGAGGAGTAACCTTTGGTGACAACTCAAAAGGTCACATTGAAGGAATTGGTTCTACTGGTAACAACTCTTCCATTCTTATTGAAAATGTTTTATATGTGAATGGGTTAAAGCAGAATCTTCTTAGTATTAGTCAAATGTGTGATAAAGGGATATAATGTCTTATTTGAGTCTAATGGTTGCAAAATTTTTGGACATTGCATCTAATATGATTATGCTTGTTAGTCATAGTATAGGAATTATATGGTGCATCTAGATAATATTGACATTTATAACGTATGTTTGATTACTAAAGATGAGTATCATTGTTGGTTATGGCATAGGAAACTTGGACATGCTAACATAAGTGCTTTACAAAAACCTGTTCAAAACAATCTAGTAAGAGGCTTGACTAAGGTAAAATTTGTGATGAATGTGCTAAAGGCAAACATAAAAGAACTTCCTTTAAACCTATTAATGATGTATCATCTAGTAGAGTATTACAATTGATCCATATATAACTTTTTAGGCCTATTAGAACTACTAGTTTGGGTGGAAAATAATATGCATTTGTATTACTAGATGACTATTCTAGGTTTACTTGGGTTCTTTTCTTAAGTACAAAAGATAAAGCTTTAGAAAATTTCATCACTTTCTCTAAAATAAACCAAAATGAAAAAGGTTACTCAATTTCAAATGTTAGAAGTGACCATGGAACCAAATTTGAAAATCTTGGCTTTGATATTTTTGTAACTCTAATGGAATTAGCCATAATTTTTTAGCCCCTATAACCCCTCAACAAAATAGAGTTGTTGAGACAAAAAATAAAACTTTAGAAGAAATAGCTAGGACCATGCTTTGTGAAAACAATTTGCCAAAGTATTTTTTGGACAGAAGCCACAAATACCACTTGTTATGTGATTAATAAAGCAATAATTTGGCCTATTTTAAAGAAAACTCCATATAAACTTTTCAAAAATAAAAAAACCTAACATTAGTTATTTTCATCCTTTTGGATGCAAGTGTTTTATTTTAAATAATGGAAAAAACAATCTTGGAAAATTTGATGCAAAAAGTGATGAAGGGATTTTCTTGATTACTCTTTAAATTCTAAAGCTTATCGAGTCTTTAATAAAAGAACTCTAGTTATAGAAGAGTTAATTCATGTTGTTTTCCATGATAATCCCTTCTGATGAAGGATTCTTGTATTGATGATGATGTAGGTATCTTAAATCCAAATGAAGTTGGTGAATCATCATTGAAAGAAGTAAAGGATGAGGGAACTCAAGATATCTTTAAGAATCTAACTCTAGAGGAAAGGGAGGTCACATACCCAAGGAAGTACAACTATGTCAAGGATGGTGAAATTTTGGGTGATCCATCCAAAGGGGTAACCACTAGATCTTCTCTTTAAAATATTTGTAATTATGTTACATTTATCTCATTCATAGAGCCTAAGAATATCAAAGAAGCATTAAATGATGAACATTGGATTATGGTTATGCAAGAAGAGTTAAATCAATTTGTGAGAAGTCAAGTGTAGACATTAATTTAAAGTCCTAGTGACAAATCTACTATATGTACTAAATGGATGTTTAGGAATAAATTAGATAAAAGTGGTACTATAGTGAAGAACAAGGCTAGACTTGTTTCTCAAGGGTACACTTAAGAATAGGGAATATATTTTTGTTGAGTTAATCGATCGATGGAATCGGCCAAGAGGGGGTGAATTGGCAATTAAAAAATTTCGGTGGAAGCTTTTACAGAAAATTGAAAAGATTTGCACAGCGATTTAGAGTGGTTTGACTTTCTCAACTAAAGTCTACGTCCACCACCTTAGCTATCCACACTAAGGATTTTCCACAAATTCACTAATTTGTCTTTCTTTTGAGGACAAAGAGTAACCTTACAAATCCTTCAAGAATTATACCACAAATTCTTGAGAACACTCTCTCCCAAAGAGAACAATACAACTTTTGCAAACTTACAAGAAAATCCTCACAAGGCAAGATGTTTGCATAATTCTAGAACAAAGAAAGAACACTCAAGAATAATACAATTGAGCACAATAAGTGTTCTTGAAAGCAAAAATGAATATTGAATGAAATAGGCTTGAAAATGCTCAAACTTGAGGTTTGATGCATTCTCTTTGATTCTCTCTTGATTCTTGTTGATTTTTGTTTCTTGTTATTGATCAATGGCTTCTAAGCTTGTTTAAATACACCTTCAAATGATTCTGAATGTTGGGGATGATTAGTGGAGTTAATAGAGTCGTTTTAGTGTGAAATCAATTAATAAAATAGCATGGAGCGTGGGGGAATCGATACCCCTCATGGGGAATCGGTTCCCTAAGTGTAAAATTCAAATATTTAGACCGTTGATCAGGGGGAACCGGTTCCCTCTGAGCATTCTGTTTTTCTTGGAGCCAAACCATTCAGGGGGAATCGGTACCCCCTTGAGGGGGGAATCGGTTCCCTTTGAGCAATATGGAATTTTTGGCTTTGAAATGGTTCGAAATATTTTGTAAAATTACTTTAAAATTATTTTAAGTTTAAAACTTAATTTTACACTTGAGTAAGGATTAATAAAGACATTTGAAAGATTTGGAGTAATATTTTGATATTCGAATAATTATATCGAATATACTTAGAAAATCTTTTGGAAAATCTTAAAATTCATTTAACTTAATTTGTTATATCGAAATATCAAAATGTTTTCTACAATCTCCCTTTTTTTGATATAACAAAACATTTTAGTAATTTTAAGATTTTGAAATCAAGTTTTGAAATTACTCCCCCTTACTCTGACACTTCTCCCCTTTAAAACACTTTAACATTTCTCCCCCTTTTTGTTAAATCAAAAAGACTTTTAAAAGATCTTAAACAAGGTTTTGAAATCATTTAGCCAATTGATTATAAATATATATAGCTTAAGCTGCTAAGATCACAATTAAGAGAAACGTTAGCCATTAGTTTCATAATCAATATTCATAAACAATGTGACATGGAAAAATTGGTCATATATCTAATTGATGTAAATGATGCAATAATGAATAAATTTAACCAAACCAAATATATAGAAATATAAGTTCAAACCATCCATAAACAAATTCAAACATCCAACAAGTAAAGTAAAACAATCCAAAGTTATTCAAAATGTATAAAACAATAAGTTTGAAGTTATGATCCAATAAAGCTAAGCAAGAATAGTGCCTAATCGTCCATTGGCACATCAGGAGGAGATAAATGTGACAAAATGTTGGTCACATCACGTGAAAGTGCATCGACCCTTTCATCCAAACTGTCGAAATGACGGTTCATCGTTTTGGTGGTAGCAGTCAGATTTGAATCGATGGATGCAAGCTTCAAATCAATGTTCTCCATAAATGATCGGAAGTATGGAGGCATTTGCTGTACTTGTTCCTCTGGTTGTGCTTGTTCCTCGTGTTGTTCTTGCTCATCGTCGGAGTCGTCGGCTTCCGGAGGTTGTTCATGAGTACGAACCCAAAGACCAGTTTCTTCATTGATCTTCCATCCCGATTTGGTTAAAGAAAATAGGTTGATTTGATTTTTGAGGGGAAAGGAAGCATCAAGACCAACTCTAAGCCCAGTCTTTTTAAACAGATTACTAAGAATACAACCGTAAACTAAAGAAGAACAAATTTTTTTATTGGGAACAAGATTTACAATTTCGACAAGTTTAGAAAAGATAATATGTGGAAGGTTGATTTTGAGATTATTTTGGACACAATGTAGCCAAAAATAAATCTAAGGCTCGAAGAGTAGAGTAACGGCCTCCGGATGGTCGAAACCACCAAGAGATCATAAGGTGAAGAAAACGGTCGTGAAGATCTAAAACACTCGCACTATCCCTTCGTTTATACTGAGATCCTACTGTTAGTTTTTCATTATCTAACCCGTCCTTATCTAATCCTAATGTGGTGGAAATGTATTCCGAGTCAAGATAAAGGAATCATCCTAGAAGATAGGATCGGATTCCTATGGTTAAGGTTTTATCTCGGTTTTGAATGCAAACGACATTAGAGTAGAAGATACGAACGAGTTGGTGGTAAACTATAGGTTCAAGCTCGAAGAGTTTATCAAATTTCCACTCTTGAAGAGTAGGAAGATGTCGAAAATTGATGTCTAACATGGCTTGAAGAGATGGGATTCGTTCTTCCCGGATTTTGTAGGACTCAAAGTATTGACAAAACCTAAAGTAGAGATTTTGTCTACGACCGGGTTCATTGAAGCAAGAATTACGAATGGTCATGTTTGGATCATCGGGATTAAGATTAGAAATTTATTGGATAGGTGGAGGATTTGGAGGTGAGTTTGGAGGTTGGCTAGAACGACTAGAGGAAGGTCTAGAACGTTTGTGAGACATGATTTAAGGTAATCAGAATGGAAGGAATAACCTGCAATTTTAAAAACACATGTATGCAATATGATCAATCCCAAAACTCAATTGAGTCCTCAATATTTTAAGGTTCTCTAAACCAATCCTAATGGGCAAAGTTGTTGAAAACTATTGAAAAATAAGGGTTTGAAAATCAATATACACAAAGTTCTCATAATAACAACATAATTAAATCAAAACACAACAATTTGAAAATAATTTTTTTAATTTCAAAAATTTTGAAAAATTTTGAAAAATTCTTGTGTTTTTGATGAAATTAGTTGTAGAATCTAGTTTTTAAACAATCAATGCCCGATCACTATTTCAATCTAGAACTAATTAAAACTAGTTCTATGTTCAAAAATTGATAAAATAAAAGTTTTAGAAAAATACCTTGAAGAATTTCGGATTTGAGTGAGATTGAATGAAGTTTGCACGATTTTGATGATTCTAGCAGGTTTAGGAGATGATATTTGAAGTAATTCTGATTAGAAATCGATGTTTTTGATGAAATATGGAGATAGGGAGAGAGTAGAGAGGAGAACGGTGGCAATGAAAGAAAAAAAGAAAGTTTGAGCAAATAGGGGTTCTGCCCGTGTTAAAAACAAAACCTCCAGGGGGTATCGATTCCCCTACAGGGGGGAATCGGTTCCCTTTCAAAGGGGGAATCAGTTCCCCTTCAAGGGGGTATCTATTCCCTCTGCACTAAAATGCTAAAATCTGATTTTTAAATACTCAAAATGCTAAATTAATTTGCTCTAGTGGTATTGGCAACTCATATATTGAAAATTAATCATGTTCAATCAAACAATTTTATCTTTAAAGTACATTTGAACATAAAATTAATTTTCTTTAAGAATCATAAACTCCCCCTAACTAATAGCAATGAATGCAATCAAAAATTACTATTATAAGCATTTTTCATTTATTCTTAAAAGTGCAAAAAAAATTTTAAACACTAAGTGAAGATAGGTCAGTTAAACCTAATTCTCTCCTAAGTGTCCAAAATCTTTCCTTGTCTAAAGGCTTTGTAAAAATATCCGCCAATTGGTGCAAAGTATCAACAAATTCTAAAACTACATCTTCCTTAGCGACATGGTCTCTAATGAAGTGATGTCTAATTTTAATACAATTAGTTCTAGAGTGTTGGATGGGATTTTTAGTGAGACAAATAGCACTAGTATTGTCACACTTGATAGGAATAATACCTACTTCAATTCCATAATCAAAAAGTTGTTGTTTCATCCATAAAACTTGTGTACAACAACTACCGGCTGAAATGTATTCCGCTTCAGTGGTAGATAATGCAACACAATTTTGTTTCTTTGAAAACCAAGAAATCAACATATTTCCATGGAATTGGCAAGTACCGGAGGTGCTTTTCCTATCTAATTTGCATTCTCCATAATCCGCATCAGAGAAGGCATGCAAGCTAAAGCTAGAGTCTCTAGGATACCAAAGTCCTAAACTAAGAGTGTCCTTAAGGTATCTAAAGATTCTCTTAACAGCTAGTAAATGTGATTCCTTAGGGCATGATTGAAATCTAGCATATAAGCAAACACTAAACATAATTTCCGGTCTACTTGTAGTTAGATAGAGCAAAGAACCAATCATTGACCTATATAATTTAACATCCACACATTTACCTCCTTCATCCAAGTCAAGCTTTGTAGAAGAGCTCATTGGAGTATCATGAGGTTTCCCATTTTCCAGTCCAAACTTTTTGAGCATATCTTTGACGTATTTAGCTTGATTGATGAAGATACCATCTTTTCTTTGCTTGATTTGGAATCCCAAAAAAAATGAGAGCTCCCCCATCATGCTCATCTCGAATTCGCTTTGCATTAGCTTAGAAAATTCTTGGCAAAGAACATCATTAGTAGAACCAAATATTATATCATCAACATAAATTTGAACTACTAATAAATCTTTACCTTTATGCTTTAAAAACAATGTAGTGTCAACCTTCCCTTTTAAAAAACCTTTTTCAATTAAAAAGTTTGACAATCTTTCATACCAAGCTCTAGGAGCTTGTTTTAAACTATAAAGTGCTTTTGTCAATTTAAGAACATGATCCAGAAATTTTGAATCTTCAAAACCTGGAGGTTGTTCCACATACACTTCTTCTTTAATAAAACCATTTAAAATGCACTTTTAACATCCATTTGATATAATTTAAATTCATGGAAACATGCAAATGCTAATAACATTCTAATTGCTTCCATCCTAGCTACTGGAGCGTATGTTTCATCATAGTCTATGCCCTCTTCTTGAGTATACCCTTGAGCAACAATACTAGCCTTGTTTCTCACTATATTACCACTCTCATCAAGCTTATTCCTAAATACCCATCTAGTACCTACAGTAGATTTATTACTAGGCCTTTCAACTAATGTCTATACTTTACTTCTCTCAAATTGATTTAACTCTTCTTGCATAGCCATAATCCAATGTTCATCATTTAATTTTTTTAATATTCTTAGGCTCTATGCATGAGATAAACACAACATAATTACAAATATTTCTAAGAGAAGATCAAGTTGTTACCCCTTTGGATGGATCACCTATGATTTCACCATCCTTGACATAATTGTACTCTCTTGGGTAAGATACTTCCCTTTCTTCAATGGTTGGATTCTTGAGAGGATCATGAGTTTCCTCATCTTTCGTTTCTTCCTTTGATGATGGTTCTCCAACGTTATGTCTAACGTCATTTGTATTTATAATACCTACATCATCATTCAAACAAGAATCCTACATCGGAAGGAGATTATCATCGAAAATAACATGTATAAATTCTTCTTCAACTAAAGTTCTTTTATTAAATACTCAATAAGCTTTAGAACTTAAGGAATAACCCAGAAAAATTCTTTCATCGCTTTTAGCATCAAATTTACCAAGATTGTCTTTACCGTTATTTAAAACAAAACATTTACATCCAAAAGAAAGAAAATAGCTAATGTTAGGCTTTTTATTTTTAAAAAGTTCATATGGAGTTTTCTTCAAAATAGGCCTAATCATTACTCGATTAATAACATAACAAGCAGTATTTGTGGCTTCCGCCCAAAAATATTTTGGCAAATTGTTTTCACAAAGCTAGACATTTGTTATAAAGTTCAATTTTTTCCTTTCAACAACTCCATTTTGTTGAGGGGTTCTAGGTGCTGAAAAATTATGACTAATACCATTAGAATTACAAAATTCAGTAAATCCAAGATTTTCAAATTCAGTTCCATGATCACTCCTAACACTAGTTATAGAGTAACCTTTTTCGTTTTGGATTACTTTTGAAAACGTGATGATTTTTTCTAATGCTTCATCTTTAGTACTTAAGAATAAAACCCAAGTATATCTAGAATAGTCATCTACCAAGACAAATGTATATTATTTTCCACCCAAGCTAGTAGTTCTAGATGGCCCAAAAAGATCTAAATGGATCAATTGCAATACTCTACTAGTTGATACATGATTAATGGATTTAAAAGAAAATCGCTTTTGTTTTCCTTTAGCACAAGCATAACATATTTTATCATTATCAAATTTTAGTTAAGGCAGCCCTCGAACCAAATCTCCTTGAATTAACAGTTGTAAAACACTCATACTAGCATGTCCTAGTCTCCTATGTCATAACCAACTATCATGCTCATCCTTAGCAACTAGGTATAAATTAGTCATATCTATAGAATCTAAATGCACCATGTATATGTTTCCTATTCTATGACCAACAAGCATAATCCGATTAGATGCAATGTCAATAACTTTACAACCATTAGTTTCAAATATGAAATTGAATCCTTTATCACAAAATTAACTAATGCTCAAAAGATTATGCATTAATCCATTCACATATAAAACATTTCTAATTTGTATGGAAGAGGTATTACCTATTGTACCTATACTTTCGATTTAACCTTTTGAATTATCACTAAAAGTCACTTCTCCTCCATTTTTGGCGTTAAGCTCTATGAACCGGCTTTTGTCTCCGGTCATGTGTCTTGAGCATCCACTATCAAGGTACCATGAGTTTGAATTTGTTTCCCGTGCCTTGTAGCAATGTTCATTTTCCTACAAACATAGATTAATTTATAATTTTTGGTACCCAAATTCTTTTGGGTCCATATTCATTAGTTTCCAAAATCCTAGTCCCCTTAGGTATCTATTTGTGTAGGATATCCTTATCTTTAGTAGTAATGAGCTCTTTAGGAACCCATATACTTCTAATGATTTTTCCATTAGAGGTTCTTCGGGGGCCTCTATGATTGTAGTTTTTAAAACTTTTTCTAGCAAAGTTGGATTTTGAATTTTCTCCATTTTCAAAACTTTTTGTTCCAACTTTATCAAAAGAAGTTTTAAGATCATCAATTTTCTTTTGATGATCATCATTGACCTTTGAAAGTAAATTTTGCAAATCCAAATTTTTCTTTTCAAACTCTTCTAGTTTGATTTGTAAATCTTTGATTTTACTTTCAAGATCGTTATTGGTTTTGGATAAGAGTTTATTTTCATTTTTTATCATTTTTATATTTTAAAAACAATTTCTCATAATCCGAAGCCAACCCATTATATTCCTCTAATAGCTCATCATAAGATAAATCATCAAAATCAGATGAATTAGAGGTTACCTTAGAATCTTCCCAGAATGCCATTAAGCACAAGTTTACTACTTCTTATTCCTCTTCATCGGAACCTTCTTCATCGCTCCATGTAGCCACATGAGCCTTGTGCTTATTCTTTGATTGACCCTTTCTCTTCAATTGTGGGCAATCATATTTAACATGCCCCAGTTTTTTGCATTCATAGCAAATGATCGGGTCCTTCTCTTTTGGTTCATTTTTGAAACCTTCATTTCATTTGAATTTTCTTCCTCGGCAAGGTCTCATCATTTTTCTGAACTGTTTGGCAAACAATGCCATTTCCTCGTCATCGTCATCTTCATCCGAATCACTCTCATCTTAGTGAGGAGAAAACCAATTAGCTCTTCAAGAGTTAAGGACTTTAGGTTCTTAGCCTCGATGATTGCCGTCTTCTTGGATTGCCATGATTTTGGAAGTGAGTAAACTAACTTCCTCACAAGCTTTTCGTTTGGAATGATCCCTCCATATGATTTGAGACCATTGACAATCGTTGAGAATCTATCCGTCATAGCTTTGATATCTTCATTTGGTTTCATCCTGAAATTTTCATAGCTATGTGTTAGAAGACTAATTTTATATTCTTTTACCTTGTCGGTGCCTTCATGAGTGACTTGTAGTTTATCCCATATTTCTTTGGAGGTTGTACAAGATGAAACTCTTCCATATTCATCTGGTCCAAGAGTACAAAATATGATATGGATGGCTTTGGAGTTGAGCTGGAACATTCTTGTCTCTCCTTACTCCACAATCTTGGATCAGTGAGAGGCTTGATATATCCGTCTTCTACAACATTCCATGCTCCCATGTCAGTCGCTTGAATGAAAATATATCATCATATTCTTCCAATAGGAATAGTTAGCTCCATTGAAGAAATGAGGCTTGTTGACGGGCATCGAATCGAGACCGGAGTATACGTTTGAAGTGGAGGCCATTAATGACTTTGATTATCGATGTAACTCTTCCCGAATCGACTCAAGAGGTGATTAAACCTTCAAATGAGTTAGGCTCTGATGCCAATTATTGAGTTAATCGATCGATGGAATCGACCAAGAGGGGGTGAATTGGCAATTAAAAAATTTCGGTGGAAGCTTTTGCAGAAAATTGAAAAGATTTGCACAGCGATTTAGAGTGGTTCGACTTTCTCAACCAAAGTCTACGTCCACTATCTTATCTATCCACACTAAGGATTTTCCACAAATTCAGTAATTTGTCTTTCTTTTGAGGATAAAGAGTAACCTTACAAATCCCTCAATAATTATACCCCAAATTCTTGAGAACACTCTCTCCCAAAGAGAACAATACAAATTTTGCAAACTTACAAGAAAATCCTCACAAGGCAAGATGTTTGCACAATTCTAGAACAAAGAAAGAACACTAAAGAATAATACAATTGAGCACAATAAGTATTCTTGAAAGAAAAAATGAATATTGAATGAAATAGGCTTGAAAATGCTCAAACTTGAGGTTTGATGCTTTCTCTTTGATTCTCTCTTGATTCTTGTTGATTTTTGTTTCTTGCTATTGATCAATGGCTTCTAAGCTTGTTTATAACACCTTCAAATTATTCTGAACGTTAGGGATGATTAGTGGAGTTAATAGAGTCATTTTAGTGTGAAATCAATTAATAAAACATCTTGGAGCGTGGGGGGAATTGGTACCCCCCACATGGGGAATCGGTTCCCTAAGTGTAAAATTCAAATATTTTGACCGTTGATCAGGGGAATCGGTACCCCCTTGGGGGGAATCGGTTCCCTCCGAGCATTCTGTTTTTCTCGGAGCCAAACCATTCAGGGGGAATCGGCACCCCATGGGGGGAATCAGTTCCCTCTGAGCAATTTGGAATTTTGGCCTTTGAAATGGTTCGAAATATTTTGTAAAATTATTTTGAAATTATTTTAAGTTTAAAACTTAATTTTACACTTGAGTAAGGATTAAAAATGACATTTGAAAGATTTGGAGTAATATTTTGATATTCGAAAATTATATCGAATATACTTAGAAAATCTTAAAATTCATTTAACTTAATTTGTTATATCGAAATATCAAAATGTTTTCAACATATTTTGATGAAATTTATGCTCCAGTAGCTAGGATGAAGGCTATTAGAATGATATTTTCATTTGCATGTTATCATGGCTTCCCTTATATCAAATGGATGTTAAAAGTGGATTTTTAAATGGGTTTATAAAAGAATAAATGTATGTGGAGCAACATCCCAGTTTTGAGGGTTCAAAATTTCCAAATCATGTTTTTAAATTGACAAAAACTTTATATGGTTTATAACAAGCTCTTAGAGCTTGGTATGAAATATTGTCAAATTTTCTTATTGAAAAAGGTTGACACTACGTTATTTATAAAAAGTAAAAGTAAATATTTATTATTAGTTTAAATTTATATTGATGTTAATATTTTTTGTTCTATGATATTATTTGCTAAGAATTTGCTAAGCTAATGCAAGGTGAATTTGAGATAAGCATGATGGGGGAGCTTTCATTTTTCTTGGGCTCTAAATCAAGCAAAGAAAATATGACATCTTCATCAACCAAGCAAAGTACATCAAGAATATGCACAAAAAGTTTGGATTACAAAATAAGAAACCCCAAGTCACTCCTATGAGCTTATCTACAAAGCTTGACAATGATGAAGAAGGTAAGTGTGTAGATGTTAAACTTTATAGGTCTGTGATTGGATTATTGTTTTATCTTACCGCAAGTAGACCATAAATTATGTTTAGTGTTTGCTTATGTGCTAGATTTCAATTATGTCCTAAGGAGTCACATTTACAAGCCATTAAGAGAATCTTTAGATACAACCTTAAGGATACTCCTAGCATAAGACTTTGGTATCCTAGAGACTCTAGCTTTAGCTTGCATGTTGCCTCGGATGTGGATTATAAAGGTTGCAAATTAGATAGGAAAAGCACCTCCGGTACATGTCAATTCCTAGGAAATATGCTAATTTCATGGTTTTCAAAGAAACAAAATAGTGTCACATTATCTACCAGTGAAGAGGAATATATTTCTACTGATAGTTGTTGTGCACAAGTTTTATGGATGAAACAACAACTTTTAGACTATGGAATTGATGTGGGTACCATTCCTATCAAGTGTGACAATACTATTGATATTTGTTTCACTAAAAATCCCATCCATATTCTAGAACTAAGTACATAGAGATTAGACTTCATTTCATTAGAGATCATGTCTTAAAGAAATATATAGTTATAGAGTATGTAGATAGTTTGTATCAAGTAGCTGACATTTTTACAAAACCTTTATAAAAAGAATGATTTTGGGAACTTATGAGAGAATTAGGTCTAACCACCTACCTTGACTTTGTGTTTATCTAATTTATGCACTTTTATGTTTTATAAAAAAAATGCATGCAACATGACATCTTTGATTCCTTATATTCAATTAGTTAGGGGGAGCTTAGGATTTTCATGAAAATTAAAAAAATGTTCAAATTACGCTTAAATGTGTATTTATTTATTTGAACATATTTGCCTTGTCTATTTAGAGTTGCCTATACCACTATTAATGTCCTAAAGTATGCATTATGACTTTTGACCTTTTGGTTCTTCTTACTAGATCTTTTATGCAACTTAGCATTCATAGGTGTTTTTTTGTTTAACCTTGTATGAATAAATGAATGCTTGTATCTTGGTCAAAATGTTATCTCATATGGTCATATATGTAGTATGTTCTTAATTATTAAAAATTACATTTTTGGACTTATCTGCTGCATTTTTGGACCATTTTGGCATCTAGTATTGGTACTATTCATTTAACTGATATTGTTCTTCAAGTAATGATATTGTTTATGCAGCCTTGATAGGGTATCGATACTATTATTTTTTTCTTTGAAGTGTCGATATTCTCGTTGGATTATTGATACTCCTGGTATGGTTTTGAGTTAAAATAAATATCCCATTTTTTTCTTTTCTACTCCCACAACAAAGCAACCGGAACTCCCTAATCCCTTTGAAAATTTGTTCAATCCTTCATTTTGGATTCGTTTTTGCACCATTTTTCTTCCTTCCAACATGCTATCATCATCAAACTCGTGCATTAATTATCTATTCCATCTCAATCCAACTTTTCAAGGTAAAATTTTCTAAAAACCCTAACTCTTTATTTTTAAATTTAGGTTTAATTTAGTTAGGTTTTGATTAAATCAGTGATATGCTTTACTTAAATTGCATTTTTACACTAGAATCTACTTTTTAACTAAATCACACTAAATTCTTTCAAAAAAATTTAAATTGGAAATTTAAAATATAATATGTGTCTATAATACATATAGTATAGCATATAACATTGTTTATATCTAAATATATATTTCCTTTTGTAAAATATATTTTTACATATACTAATTTATATATATATTAAGCCCATTATTTTTAACTTTAGTTTGTCTATTAAATGCCTTGAATTGTGGACTCATATTGAGTTTAGGATTGATTGGTTGCATACATGTATATTGCTTTACATTTGCAAGTTCACTTATCCCGACCTCATTAAAATGTCTCATAAACGTCCCTAGTCCTCCTCCTCTCGAGCTAACCCCACCTCCAAATCCTCCTCCAAATCCTAACCATATCCTAATAAGCTAACCATATTGAATTCTTGCTTCATGAATCCAATAATCAAAACCTTTATAGGTACTACCCATTTTTTGTCATTAGGGGTGAGCGTATCCCTTCCGTTCTCGCTATGGACACCATTAAGTTTAAATACATCCACCTTCTTAAAGCATGGAACTTGATATTACATTCAAAGTAAAACCAATTGTTTATCACCAACTCATCCGCATTTTCTATTCCAATGCGATTTGTATGCAAATAAAGCTAGAACTCATAATGTGAGTATTCACTCCTATTTTTGGGGCGATACGTCACTATTGATTCCGACACCATTGCCTCTTCCCTGGCATATAACACCGGTATAGACAATGAGAAAGACTATGTCCCTTCCACCTTAGAAGTAGGAAAATGCTAGTGTCTTTGATTTCATGAGAGATTCTTGCATTTGATATCTCTTGGGATTTCGACCCATCCGAAGGTAAATACTCTTTCTCCACAGTGTTAACATTTGGTGGCTTCACTGCTTTCAACATAATAAAAGGATTAATTTTTCCCAAATTGTTTTTGGTGAATTAGTTGACACCATTAACAATGTTCATTCTAGAGGGTTGAGTGTAATACCCCAAATATCGAATCAGGAACTTTATTGAAAGAATTTAAAATTTGAGGATTTATTTAACAAATTGATAAAGATGAGAATGGTTTGAAATGGTGATTTAGATTAAATTGTAGCAATGGATGATATGAGGGAATTTTGGTACTTTAAGGGAAAATAAGTTTAAAATTTATTTTTAATAAGATATTAATAAAGAGGGAAAGGGAAAATAGGTTACCAAAAGTTATCATTTTCTCTTCTTTCTTTTCCCGTGGAAAAGTCTCTTCCATAACTTAAGGTGAGTTTTCAATTTACTAGTTTATTCCTTTGTTTTTGGTTGGTTTTTAAAGCATTGAGTATAAATAAAGCTTAAGGAAGAATTAAATGGGATCAAAACTAAGTTATGGATGAGATAATAGATATGAAAAAATGAGTTTTTGAGTGTTATGTTAATATGAGTTTTAATGATGTTTGTTAGTATATTGACTTGTCAATATGTAAATAAGAGATAGAGGCAATGGATGGGTTTAAAAACATGTTGGAAAGTGGTGTGATTCTATATTGAATGTTCTTGGAACATTTTAGATGTTTTAAGAAGTTAAATAAAGTCAATATGAATAGGTAGAAAGAGTTTAATAGTATTGTGGGGGTAAGCATAAGGAAATTTGACCAATTTGGGTAAGTTTCGGGCTGAAAATGTAAATCTGGGTAATGGTATCGGTATGATAGACAGTGCCGATACTGTAGGCTTAAATCAGTAGAATTCACTGAGTAGTATCGATACCGATTCAGTGGTATCGATACCAAGAGGCATGTATCGATACTACGAAGATGGTATCAATACCATTGTTAACAGAATGTAGAAATGGTATCAGTACCATAATAGGGTATCGGTACCATAGTATATTAGTATCGACCATGGTAGGGGTCGATACTATTGAGCCAAAAATATTAAAATAAGCTAAGATTGTTATAGAAAATATAATAATGTACTCTTGAGTAATGTTTAAGTATAATTGTTTGGAAATATACTAACAATTGATATTACATGTCTTTATTAGATGCTTTAGTAGATCGAAATCAAGCTCCTGAGAAAAGCAAAACGAAGGAAAAGGCAAAGTACCTGAGTAATCAACTTTGCATTTTGGATATATAGCGAGGCAACCCAGGTGAGTGCATTTATTGTAACATCCCAAACTACGGGTTAGTGACTAAATTGTAAAACTTCATAATGTGGTGATTAAAGTAGGATATTTGAATAGTTTAGTGATTTATTCGAAGTATTTCCTGAAATTTATTAGTAATTATCAAAGGAATTAAAGGGTAAACTGGTAATTTGACAGGAAAGATTTTTATTTCCATATAATATAAGGAAGCCACGTGTAAGGGATGAAAAAAAGCCAGAGTTATCTTCTTCTCCTTTGTTCTTCCATACGAGAGAGAGCCACATCAAAGGTGAGTTTTCTATTTTGTTGATTATTTGTTGAATTAAAGGTTGGGTTTTATATTAGATGATAACTAGCTTAAGGAAGCTTAAGTTGTCTTATAATCAAAAGATGAAGAAGTATAAGAGATTAATGAAAATGGGTTTTTATATGAAATTATGGAAAAGATTGACAAGTTGAATTTGAAGTTAAATTTGACTTGTCATCAACCTAATTAAAGAATATGAAGTATTAGAATTTGATTTAGAACATATTGAAATTTTAGTATGATTTTTGAATTCTAGGAAGAGAAGTGGATTTTGAAGTTAAGGATGTATTGAATGAGTATTAATGAGTTCAAGTATGAGTAGATGAGTTAAGTATATGTAAAGGAGTGAAATAGGAAGTGTTTGAGCATAACTGAGGTGATTTTCGTGCTCAAAATATAATTTCTGGTCATAGGGTATCGATACCATATGTAGGGGTATCGATACCTCCTCTTGAACGAAAAGTTACAGAATGTCAGTATGGTATCGATACCCTATAGGGGGTATCGATACCCCCCTAAAGATGAAAATTTCCATAATGTTAGCAAGGTATCTATAACATAGGCAGGGTATCTATACCATAGACAGGGTATCTATACCTCAGTTAGCGATGTATTGATACCTACTTTATACAAGAAATGAAATTGGTCTTTCCTTTAATGTAAGAATTAGAAGATTAAAGTATACAATTGGATTATTGATATAAAATGTATTACTATGTATATAAAGTAATTTCGTTCCGGAACAAACGAAGGATTAGGATCGAGTCAAAACAAGCAAGGCTAAGGTGAGTGCATTTTATAGTTAAAGTGTATAGAGATAAGACTTGTGATAAGTCTATCTCTGATAGTTGCATTCATGATTTTATACTCATGTACATGCATACATATTATGTTATAGTGATATCATGCATAATTTATTATGCTTTAATATGATATTGTGTGAACGAATGCCATTACAAGAGAAATAATCCCAGGTATGTGGAATAATGGAAACGATATATGTGTTTATATGAAAAGTGATGAAAAGATATGAATGAGAAATGTATTCTATTTAAGCCCATGTTATATGATATGAGAGCTGTAGGTATAGTTGGCATGCCAAGAGTCGAGGGTTTTAGTAGTCCTTCGGGACATATCCAGTGGTCCTTAAGAACGTATCCAGTGGTCCTTGGGATGTATCCATGGTCATTCGGGACATAGTGGTCCTTCAGGACAAATATTGCTGCCCCTAGTGGGAATTTATAAGCTGTGGTGACAACATTAGTGCACAACCTCAATGTACTCACATACCTCTATTCTCATAATATACATGGGCAATTGAAAGATAAATTAAAGTGAAAGTAATACAAGAAGGTAAGTTTCATATGTGCATGACATGATTATATATGTTATAGTGAAATATATACATGCATATTGAAATGTCATGATCAAATGGTAAGAATGCATATTCATGAATCTATTATTACATGTTCATTTATTGTCTCACTAAGTCTATGACTTAGCATGTAAATGATTTACACGTAGGTACCAAGAAACAGAAGAGCAGTAATAGAAGTGGCAAGGATAGCATCACTACTAAAAGATCAGATCAGAAGTAATTGACAAAGTAGGTATTTTGGCTGTGTATATAGTGTTGGCATAAGTTGTTAATTACGAATGTTCTGATCAATTTTGTATTTTGTGGTCTTTTTATGTAAATTAACGTATTTTGTTTTAATGAAAGTTTAAAATTTCCCTGTATTTCTTTAAGTTTCAAAGTTTGAAAAGTCAATGTGACACCTCGGACTCATATTCGGGTCGGATACGAGTTAGGGGTGTTACATTTAATGGTATCAGAGCTAAGGTTTAGTCGATTCTCGGCATAAATCGAAGTCTAGAGTGTCTAATAATGTATACATACCAATAAAATATTGAAAACTTCTGATCTGATTGAATAGTAAGTATGATGTTTTGCTAATAGAATGATATGATTGTGTCTTAATAGATGTCTGGACAAGGTAGTTCTAGAAATGAAACGGGAGATGATCGACCCGTTGAAAGCAGTAATTCACCTGTCCTGGCCAGGCAGAGTGAAGAACATACACCCTCTGGAGTGCCTATGAATGATCAAGATGTGTGTTTTAGGACGTTAGATGCGGTATTGACGCGTTTCTAACCTTCAGCTACTTCAACTCCAAAAATGAATTTTGCAAAAGAGTTGAAGGGCTTAGGAGCACCAGAATTTAAAGGTGAACCAAAAGAATGTCTTGTTGCTGCGGACCTTTGGTTTAATGACATGAAAATCATGCTTGAGGGACTTTATTGTTCCGATGCTGACAAGCTGGATGGAGTCGTCTCCTTGCTTCGAGGGCAAGCAAGAATTTGGTGGACCAACGTTACATTGAGAATGTCTGGTGATCAAGTAATTTGGTCCTTGTTTTTAGAAGATTTCAAGAATAAATACATCAGAGATCAGTTCATTTGACAAATGAAGCAAGATTTCATGAACCTGAAGCAATAGAACCGTACAGTGTATGAGTACGAATGTGAATTCAGCAAGTTAAGTCGCTTCGCTACTGAGTTAATTCATACGAAAGGATGCTTGCGAATGTTGCATAGGGATTGCGTCTGAAAGAGATGTTAATTGTGTTGAATTATCTTCATTTCAAGAAGTGGTGAATCGTGCTAAAGCTCTGGAAAGAGCTCAGAATGAAGGTTCGAGATTCTCGAGCTCAGACATCGAAAAGATCGAGTGCATCATCGAGTTTGCACCATCAAAAAGGGACAGAGATGTTAGTTCTCGACCCCAAGCGCGGTCAGAATCAGTGGTGTCCTCTGCTAGAGGATTAAATTTAATGAGGGTCAGACAAACTCAGTCAGGGGATCTGGAGCTGGAGATCTAACCAAAGCCAAGTCCGTCAATGCCCACATCGTGGAAAGAATCATTCTGGGATATGTAGAAGATTTCTAGAGCTTGCTTCAGATATGGGGACACTGGATATTTTGTTCGGGATTATCCCAGGGTAGCCGGTGAATCTGCACAGCAGAGAGGTCTATTTCTACAGGAAGGGGAAGAGGTAGAGGCAGAGGAAAGTCAGTCAAAGTCCTCTGCTCAACAAGAGATACGTTCCACTGCTTGAGTGTATAATCTCAGGACCAATGAGGATCGGGATCCATAGATTATAACAGGTACCTTTCTGTTGTTTGATAACAAGTTATGGTTTTTGATTGATACGAGGTATACATATTCTACATTACTAGTAGTGAGAAATTGAACATTCAGTTAGAAACTCCTAGCAATGAGGTGATAGTGACGAATCCGTTAGGGCACAGTGCTCGGGTAAATATGGTGAGTCGAGGGTGTCCCATACGAATCAAGGAATTGAATTTCCTACTTGTGGAATTACCCTTCGACAAATTTGAAGTGATACTGGAAATGGGTTATATCGTTATTACTGTAAACTGAAAAGAGTAATGTTGAGAAGTCCGGAAGAGGTAAAAGTTATGGTGTTTAGTGAAGGGTAGAATCTATTGGCAAATGTAATCTCAGTGACGACGGCAAAGAAGTTACTATTATAAGGATGTCAAGGGTTCGTTGCTAATGTGCTGGATATAAGAGCCAAAGACAAAGGGATTGAAGAAATCCTATAGTGAGAGAGTTCTCTGATGTATTTCCTGCAGAGTTGCCAGGGTTACCTCCAGACAGAGAGGTAGAATTCCATATTGAAATAATGCCTAGAACTGCACCTATTGCCATGGCTCCATACAGAATGGCTCCAAAAGAATTGCAAGAGTTAAAGATACAATTACAGGAGTTACTGGACAAAGGGTTTATTAGACCAAGTGTATCACCTTGTGGAGCTCCAGTTCTATTTGTTAAGAAGAAATATGGATCAATACATCTTTGTATCGACTATCAACAGCTCAATAAAGTGACCATCAAGAACAAGTATCCACTCCCCCGAATTGATTGAAGGGAGCTTCAGTGTTCTCGAAGATTAATTTACGTTCGGGTTATCATCAATTAAAGATTCAAGATAAGGACATTCCAAAGACGCCATTTAGAACAATATATGGTCACTATGAGTTTATCGTAATGCCGTTTGGAGTTACGAATGCACTAGCTGCTTTCATGGATCTAATTAAAATAATATTCCAATCCTATTTGGATCAGTTTTGTGGTGGTGTTTATTGATGATATTTTAGTGTATTCAAAGTCAGAGAAGAGCATAGTTTGCACTTGAAGATCGTTTTACAGATTTTACGATATAAGAAGTTGTATGCTAAATTATCAAAATGTGAATTTTGGTTGAATGAAGTGGCATTCCTTGGACATGTAATTTCTGTAAAAAAAATTCGAGTGGATCCTCAAAAGATTAAAGCTATTCTGGAGTGGGAAGTTCTAAAGAATGTATCAGAAGTTTGAAGTTTTCTGGGGTTAGCTGGTTATTATCGAAGGTTCGTTAAAAACTTTTCGATAATAGCTTTACCTCTAAACAGAAGCTCCAGTGTTAGTCCAACCTGAGCCTGGCAAGGACTTTGTAGTGTATAGTGATGCGTCTCATAATGGTTTGGGATGCATGCTAATGCAAGAAGGCAAAGTGGTGGCCTATGCTTCGAGGCAACTAAAAACCACATGAAAAGAAATATCCAATGCACGATCTGGAGATTACTGCAGTAGTGTCTGCTCTTAAGATTTGGTGTCACTACTTGTATGGTGAAAGATGTTATTTATATACCGATCACAAGAGTTTAAAGTACTTGATGACTCAGAAAGAGTTGAATTTAAGACAGAGAAGATGGGTGGAATTTCTCAAAGATTATGATGTTGTGATTAATTTCCATCCGGGAAAAGCAAATGTGGTAGTGGATGCTTTAAACCGAAAGACGTTTGTAGCCTTACGAGCTATGGATGCTAGACTATCATTTAGTGAAGATGGTGCTATTTGTGTTGAACTGACTCTCAAGCCATCATGGCTAGATCGAATTAGAGAATTGCAAGCTAGGGATGAAAAGTGTTTAAAGAAGTTACAACAAATAAGGAATGGAGAGCGTACAGATTATGAGATGAAAGTTGATGGGAACCTATATTATCAAGGGAGGCTAATGATTCCAGATGATGATGAATTAAGGAATGATCTAGTAACGAAAGTTCACTGTAGTCCATTAACGTTGCACCCGGGAGGAAACAAAATGTATATGGACCTCAAGAGTCGATATTGGTGGCATGGAATAAAGAAAGACATTATAGAATTCGTATCTAAGTGTTTGACTTGTCAGCAAGTCAAGGTTGAGCATCAGGTTCCGTCAGGATTATTACAACTGATGTCGATTCCTCAGTGGAAATGGGAGAACCTAGCAATGGATTTTGTACGGGGATACCTTTAACTCCGAATAAAATAGATTCAATATGGGTGATCGTAGATAGATTTGACTAAGTCAGCCCATTTTATTTCGGTATGAGTTGACTTTTCCATGGATAAGTATACCGAATTGTATATCAGGGAGATTATACGTCTAGATGGTGTACCTGTTTCTATTATTTCGGAACAAGATACTAGATTTACTTCACGGTTTTGGAAATCATTACATAAAGCATTGAGAACTCGGTTGCACTTTAGTACAACATTTCGTCCTCAAACCGATGGACAATCCGAGAGATCAATCCAAATTTTGGAGGATATGTTGAGAGCTTGTGTTATTGAGTTCAAAGGATCATGGGAGAGGTACTTGCCACTTTATGAATTCGTGTATAAAAATAGTTATCAATCAAGTATCAAAATGGCACCCTATGAAGCTCTTTACGGGAGGAAGTGTCGTACCCCTTTGAATTGGTTCGAGCTTAAAGATAGAGAAATCCTTGGTCCTAAGTTGATTCAGGAAGTAGAAGAAAAGGTCCAAATAATTCAAAGTAATCTCCAAGCAGCAGCTAATAGACAAAAATCATATGCAGACCTAAAAAGAAAAGAAATTGAGTTCCAAGTTGGAGATAAAGTGTTTTTAAAAGTGTCTTCATGGAAGAAAGTTTTGAGGTTTGGTCGAAAAGGAAAGTTGAGTCCTCGATTCATTAGACCCTATGAGATCGTACAAAGAGTGGGAACAATGGCATATCAACTAGCTTTACCACCTGAGATGGAAAAGATACATGATGTCTTTCATGTTTCAATGATTCGAAGATATAGATATGATCCTACTCATATCGTGACACCAGAAAAGATTGAAATTCAACCTGACTTGACTTATGAGGAAGAACTTGTTCAAATATTAACTCACGAAGTGAAACAACTAAGGATAAGACTATTCCTTGGGTCAAAGTTCTATGGACAAATCACAAGGTAGAATAAGCGACGTGGGAACGTGAAGAGGACATGAAGATTCAATACCCCCATCTATTTGTACAATGAAAATTCGAGGACGAATTTTTTTAAGGGGGAGAGATTTGTAACATCCCAAACTACGGGTTAGTGACTAAATTGTAAAACTTCAGAATGTGGCGATTAAAGTAGGATATTTGAATAATTTAATGATTTATTCGAAAGTATTTCCTGAAAATTATTAGTAATTATCAAAGGAATTAAAGGGTAAAATGGTCATTTGATAGGAAAGATTTTTATTTCCTTATAATAAGGAAACCACGTGTAAGGGATGGAAAAAAAGCCAGAGTTATCTTCTTCTCCTTTGTTATTCTATACGAGAGAGCCATAACAAAGGTGAGTTTCTATTTTATTGATTATTTGTTGAATTAAAGGTTGACTTTTGATTATTAGATGATAACTAAGCTTAAGTTGTCTTATAATCAAAAGATGAAGAAGTTATAAGAGATTAAAGAAAATGGGTTTTATATGAAATTATGGAAAATAGTTGATAAGTTGAATTTGAAGTTAAATTTGACTTGTCATCAACCTAATTAAAGAATATGAAGTATTAGAATTTGATTTAGAACATATTGAAATTTGAGTATGATTTTTGAATTATAGGAAGAGAAGTGGATTTTGAAGTTAAGGATGTATTGAATGAGTATTAATGAGTTCAAGTATGAGTAGATGAGTTAAGTATATGTAAAGGAGTGAAATAGGAAGTGTTTGAGCAGAAATGAGGTGATTTTCGTGCTCAAAATATAATTTTTGGTCATAGGGTATCGATACCATATGTAGGGGTATCGATACCTCCTCTTAAATGAAAAATTACAGAATGTCAATATGGTATCGATACCCTATAGGGTGTATCGATACCCCCTTGAAGATGAAAATTTCCAGAATGTTAGCAGGGTATCTATACCAGAGGCAGGGTATCTATACCATAGACAGGGTATCTATACCTCAGTTAGGGATGTATTGATACCTACTTTATACAAGAAATGAAATTGGTCTTTCCTTTAGTGTAAGAATTGGAAGATTAAAATATACAATTGGATTATTGATATGTATAAATGTATTACTATGTAGATATAGAACACAATTTCATTCCGGAACAAACGAAGGATTAGGATCGAGTCAAAACAAGCAAGGGTAAGGTGAGTGCATTTATAGTTAAAGTGTATAGAGATAAGACTTGTGATAAGTCTATCTCTGATAGTTGCATTCATGATTTTATACTCATATACATGCATACATATATTATTGTTATAGTGATATCATGCATAATTTATTATGCTTTAATATGATATTGTGTGAACGAATGCCATTACAAGAGAAATAATCCAGGTATGTGGAATAATGGAAATGATTATATGTGTTTATATGAAAAGTGATGAAAAGATATGAAATGAGAAATGTATTCATGTTTAAGCCCATGTTATATGATATGAGAGTTGTAGGTATAGTTGACATGCCAAGAGTCGAACGAATGCCATTACAAGAGAAATAATCCAGGTATGTGGAATAATGGAAATGATATATGTGTTTATATGAAAAGTGATGAAAAGATATGAAATGAGAAATGTATTCATGTTTAAGCCCATGTTATATGATAGAGCTGTAGGTATAGTGACATGCCAGAGTCGAGGGTTTATAATAGTCCTTCAAACATATCCCAGTGGTCCTTCGAGATAGTGGTCCTTTGGGACAAATATTTACTGCCCCTAGTGGGAATTTATGAGTGTGGTGATAGTATTAGTACACAACCAATGTACTCACGTACTTGTGTTTTAAATAATGTACATGGGCAATTGAAAGATAATTAAAGTGAAAGTGATACAAAAGGTAAGTTTCATATGTGCCTGATGACTGATATATGTTATAGAATATATACATGTATATTAAATGTCATGATCAAATGATAAGAATGCATATTCATGAATCTATTGTTACATGTTTTATTACCTCGCTAAGTCTATGACTTAGCGTATAAAAGTTTACACGTATATACCAAGAAACAAGAAGATCAGCAATAGAAGTGGCAAGGACAACATCACTATTAAAAGATCAGATCAGAAGTAATTGACAAAGTAGGTATTTTGGTTGTAATAGTGTTGGCATGTAATAAATTGTTAATTACAAATGTTCTGATTGATTTTGCATTTTGTGGTCTTTTTATGTAATTAACGTATTTGTTTTAATGAAAGTTTAAAATTTCCCTGTTTTCCTTAAGTATCAAAGTTTGAAAAGTCAATGGACACCTCAGACTCATATTCAGGTCAGATACAGGTTAGGGGTGTTACATTTATTATGTACGTAGATGTTACGGTAATTATAGATTTATATTTATTGATATATGTATGACGATTACCCAATGGGCACTTTGTGTGCAAAAAGTTAAGAAATTATATGAATTTTCGTAATGGTAGTGAGTGTGCAACACATGTAAATTATATAGTTTGTAAATTACCATATTGGCACTACGTTGTTCAAATTATAGAATTTATGAATTGAAAGATTAAGTGATATTTGAATAATTTAGAGTAAAATAGTTATAATGTAAAAGATTAACGGCCTAGCTCTGCATTTGACAGAAAGGTGTCAATTATACCAGTTAGATGAACGGTTAATATCGTTGAGTAAAATATTAATGGCCTAGTTGTGCATTAGAAGAAAGGTGCAATAATGCAAGTTATGAACGGTTAATACGTTGAGTAAAAGATTAATGGTCTAACTGTGCATTTGGCAGAAATGTGTCAATTATGCCAGTTAGATGAACTGTAAATACCGTTGGTAAAAGCTTAAACGCCTAGCTATGCATTTGGCAGAAATGTGTCAATTTCCAGTTATATATGAATGGTTAAATACCGTTGAGTAAAGATTAATGGCCAAGCCGTGCATTTGGAAGAAAGATGCAATTATGCCAATTAGATGAACGATTAATACCATTGAGTAAAAGATTATGGCCTAGTTGTGCATTGGCAGAAATGTGTCAATTATGCCAGTAGATGAACGAGTAATACATTGAGTAAAAGATTAATGGCCTAGCAGTGCATTTGGTTGAAATTTATGGTCAGTTTGATGAACGGTTAAATACCATTGAGTAAAAGATTAACGGCCTAGTTGTGCATTTGGCAAAATATGTCAATTATACCAGTTAGATGAACGGTTAAATACCGTTGAGTAAAAGATTAATGGCCTAGCCATGCATTTGGTAGAAATGTGTCAATTATGCCAGTTAGATGAATGGTTAAATAACTTTGAGTAAAATATTAATGGCCTAGCTGTGCATTTGGTAGTAAGGTGTCAATTATGCCAGTTAGATGAACGGTTAGATACCGTTGAGTAAAAGATTAATGGCCTAACTGTGCATTTGGGAGAAATATGTCAATTATACCAGTTAGATGAACGATTAACTACCGTTGAGTAAAAGATTAATGGCCTAGCTGTGTATTTAGTAGAAAGGTGTCAGTTATGCCAGTTAGATGAACAGTTAAATACCATTGAGTAAAAGATTAATGGCCTAGTTGTGCATTTTGCAGAAAGGTGTCAATTATTCCAGTTATATGAACGATTAAATATCGTTGAGTAAAAGATTAATGGCTTAACTGTGCATTTGGCAGAAATATTTCAATTATGCCAGTTAGATGAACGATTAAATACCGTTGAGTAAAAGATTAATGGCCTAGCTGTGCATTTGGTAGAAATGTGTCAATTATGCCAGTTAGATGAACGGTTAAATACCGTTGAGTAAAAGATTAATGGCCTAGATCTCCATTTGGCAGAAAGGTGTCAATTATGCTAGTTAGATCAACGATTAAATACCGTTGAGTAAAAGATTAATGGCCTAGTTGCATCTAGCAGAAAGGTGTCAATTATGCCAGTTAGATGAACGGTTAAATACCATTGAGTAAAATATTAATGGCCTAGCTGTGAATTTGGCAGAAATGTGTCAATTATGCCAGTTAGATGAACGGTTAAAAACCGTTGAGTAAAAGATTAATGGCCTAGATGTGCATTTGGAAGAAATGTGTCAATTATGCCAATTAGATGAACAGTTAAATACCATTGAGTAAAAGATTAATGGCCTAGCTGTGCATTTGGCAGAAATATGTCAATTATGCTAGTTAGATGAATGGTTAAATACCGTTGAGTAAAAGATTAATGGCCTAGCTGTGAATTTGGTAGAAATGTGTCAATTATGCCATTTAGATGAACGGTTAAATACCGTTGAGTAAAAGATTAATGGCTTAACTGTGCATTTGGCAGAAATGTTTCAACTATGGTAGTTAGATGAAAGGTTAAACATTGTTGAGTAAAAGATTAATGGCCTAGCTATGCATTTGCTAGAAAGGTGTCAATTATACCAGTTAGATGAAAGGTTAAAAACCGTTGAGTAAAAGATTAATGGCCTAGATGTGCATTTGGAAGAAATGTATCAATTATACCAGTTAGATGAACGGTTAAATACCATTGAGTAAAAGATTAATGCCTTAGCTATGCATTTGGCAGAAATATGTCAATTATGCCAGTTAGATGAACAGTTAAATACCGTGGAGTAAAAGATTAATGGCCTAGCTGTGAATTTTGTAGAAAGGTGTCAACTATGCCAGTTAGATGAATGATTAAATACCGTTGAGTAAAATATTAATGGCCTAGCTATACATTTGGCAGAAATGTGTCAATTATGCCAGTTAGATGAACGGTTAAATACCGTTGAGTAAAAGATTAATAGCCTAGTTGAGCATTTGGCAGAAAGGTGTCAATTATGTCAATTAAATTAACAGTTAAATACCGTTGAGTAAATGATTAATGACCTAGCTATGCATTTGGTAGAAATGTGTCAATTATGCCAGTTAGATGAATGGTTAAATACCGTTGAGTAAAAAAATAATGGCCTAGCTGTGCATTTGGCAGAAAGGTGTCAATTATGCCAGTTAGATGAATGATTAAATACCGTTGAGTAAAAGATTAATGGCCTAGCTGTGTATTTAGAGGAAAGGTGTCAATTATTCCAGTTATATGATGGTTAATACTGTTGAGTAAAAGATTAATGGCCTAGCTGTGCATTTGGTAGAAAGATCAATTATGCCAGTTAGATGAACAGTTAAATACCGTTGAGTAAAAGATTAATGGCCTAGCTGTGCATTTGGCAGAAAGGTGTCAATTAGGCCAGTTAGATGAATGATTAAATATCGTTGAGTAAAAGATTATTGGCCTAGCCATGCATTTGGTAGAAATGTGTTAATTATGCCAGTTAGATGAATGTTTAAATACCGTTGAGTAAAAGATTAATGGTCTAACTGTGCATTTGGCAGTAAGGTGTCAATTATGCCAGTTAGATGAATGGTTAAATACCGTTGAGTAAAAGATTAATGGCCTAACTGTGCATTTGGGAGAATGGTGTCAATTATACCAGTTAGATGAACGATTAAATACCATTGAGTAAAAGATTAATGGCCTAGCTGTGCATTTGGTAGAAAGGTGTCAATTATGCCAGTTAGATGAATGGTTAAATACCGTTGAGTAAAAGATTAATGGACTAGCTGTGCATTTTGCAAAAAAGTGTCAATTATGCCAGTTATATGAACGGTTAAATATCGTTGAGTAATAGATTAATGGCTTAACTGTGCATTTGGCAGAAATGTTTCAATTATGCCATTTAGATGAACAATTAAATACCGTTGAGTAAAAGATTAATGGCCTAGCTGTGCATTTGGTAGAAAGGTGTCAATTATGCCAGTTAGATGAACGGTTAAATACCGTTGAGTAAAAGATTAATGGCCTAGATGTGCATTTGGTAGGAAAGTGTCAGTTATGATAGTTATATGAACGGTTAAATACCTTGAGTAAAAGATTAATGGTTAACTGTGCATTTGGCAGAAAGGTGTCAATTATGCTAGTTAGATGAACAGTTAATACCGTTGAGTAAAAGATTATGGCCTAGCTGTGCATTTGGCATAAATGTGTCATTATGCAAGTTAAATGAAATTTTAAATGCCTTTGGGTAAAAGACTAAAGGAATTCTAATGCGTTTTGATATAAACCATGGATAAGTGGTTTGAAAGGATGTCACATATATATATATATACAATGTACAACAATGCATAAGTGGTATGAAAGGATGCCATAGATATATATATAGTGTACAAAAATTCATAATTGGTTTAAATGGATGTCATAAAGGAAAAGGTAAACAGTGTATAATGGGCATGAAAGGATGTCCCATATAAAAATACAAACGTGTATTAACAGTAATTAAGGTGTCACCCATAATGATTATAAAAGATACATGATCAATTGGCACTTTGGTGCAATACATGTATAGTACTTTCTCATTTAATGTACACAGGGAAAATAAAGAATAATGGGGAAATTACAGAAGGATAAGTATGATGGGCCTAGTAAGAATAATTGCAATGATTGTATTAAGAATTATGATTGAACTGAGAATGGCTTATCTGATCCTTAGGGATTATGCAATTTAATTCGACATTCATAGCTTATAAGATATTTATGTATAAATTATGATATCTTTATAGTATTATGTCTCACTAAGTAAATACTTAACATGTGTTGATTTCAAGCGTAGGGAACGATCAAGGTTTTGCCAAGTAATGAGTGTAGCAGTAACAACTTTCATCAATTAAAGGTTGACTCATCAGTAACATTAGGACAATCTTATTAATTTTGAGAACTTAGTTGGCATGAAATAAACTATAGTAAATATTTTGTTATGTATTTAAGTGATAGTTTTAGTATTTTGCTTCTATAAATATCATTTTTTGTAGTTGTTCAAATTGAAACAAATTTTACTGGTTTTCAAATGAAAAAGTTTTTATAAAGTGATGTGACTATGTATCTCGTGTACGGAAAGGTATACGGGATATGAGTGTTATATCAAGTCTCTTGTTCATGGTTATCTTCCAAGTCATCTTTTTTTTCAAAGTTGGTATTTCAGTCGATCTTAATACTGCCATCCCCCTTAGTACCTTAATTGATGTCAAATATCTTCGTAAGTCGGGTTGGGAACAAGTTGGAGACACATGACAAAGGAAAGATAAAGGGAAACAAGGTGTGAGTTCATCTAGAACGGCTCCAACTCAACTTCAAGACGATGATGCGTTGCACGATGTTGATGATCCGGTGATGTAATACCCTAATTTTGTATGGAAAAATCGAATCGGATTAAAGGAGATCGAGGACCAATTTGAATATGTTCAAGTGTTGGTGTTGAATTAATTCAAGAGGCACTGACGGTGAAAGTAGAAATTAATTCATGGAATTTCTACATTCTATTAAGAGTTTGAGAAATTTTAGCCATATATGATGGATCTTTGCTTGATTGGGTATAATTGGTTTAGATAGCCATGTGTTTATTTTGGAAATTTAAAAGCCCAAATTATTAAACCTAATTCCAAAAATTATTAATCCAAAATTAAAGTTAGTCCATTCGTCAAATTAACCCATCACCGTAAACCATTACCTACCCAAACTCATTACATCAGCCCACAGTTCAACTCAAATCATACCCATCAATAGCCCTTATCCAAAACCCAAACCCATGTAACCCATAGCCGGTCACCACCCAAGCCCATTACAACATAAACCCAGTTAAGCCCAACTTTCTAAGTGTGCAAAAAACCCTAGCAAATGTTCTTTTATGTTGCATCCGAGGAGCTTTCCTCTTCCACGTTGGAAGCAAACATCCCATGGCCCATGATCCATACACGCCAGTAGCACACGCATGAGCCTCGCATTAGTGGCCCTGGTTCAAACACAGTAATTACTAGCAAAGACCCCTTGTTGGTGGTCCCAAGCATCCAACCGAGTCTCTAGCAACCCTCATCACCAATCATCAATTACATGCAAAAAACAAAAAAACAAATCTGAGTTTTTTTATATTTTGGCCTATTGTAATTTTGGAGAAAAGATGGGTTCTATAAAACCCAAAACAAAGTGTAAAAGAGGGTTCACTTCTTCCCCGACCCCCATTCGAAAACAGCAAATGTACTCTCTCGATTATTTTTCAGGATCTCAATCGATACAAAAACCAGATTTCAAAGTTATCATCTAGTTTTTTTTCTTTTCAAGTGCCTTTCTTCTTTCTTTTAGGAAGCAACAACAAACAAAAAAAATGAGGAATAATAGTTTACCCGGATCGAGCGTCGGGTAGGGAGGTCATCGCCGAAGCAAAAATACGAACGGTCGTGGTTTAATTTTAGCGTTTAGGGGCTATTTATCCTAGTTTTCTAGGTTCTAAAAACGGAAAAAAGGAGAGTCGAGGCGACCTTTAGGACGTGTTTAGGGAGTTCGGCCACCGTTGGTGGTGGTGAGGCTTTAGGAGCTTTCGTCGAGGAGATTTGGAGGGGTTAGAATAGGAGTCAAAGCGTCGTTCCTTCTTGGGTCAGGTTCGACCTTCTTTGAGGCGTGAACGCCGACTAACGGCGTGAAAGTGAAGGCCGGCGGTGGGAACTTAGGTTCTCTATAGTAACTGGTTGTGTGATGGTGAGAGAGGGACGAGAGAAAGGACGTGAGGCTTTAGTTGTTTTTAGGTTTAAGATTAAGTCTAACCTAAATTAGCTGATTTTAGGTCATATAGGATAAATGGGTAAATCGCATCCAATTCCCTTAACCTTTGCAGTGTTGTTGCACTTTAGTCACCAGATTTCCTTTTTTGTGTATTTTGATTTTGGGCATACTAATTTCATTTCATTAATTTTGGTCACTTATCTCTGTTTCATTTATCTTAATTTTTATCTGCTTCTTCTGTTTGTTTATGTTTTAGTCACTTATATGCATTTTATTTATTTTAGTATTAGCAGCTTTTATTTTGTTTGTTTTCAATTAGTCACTATTGTGGTTTTCAGTTTGTTTTAAATTAGTTGCAGTTTTTATTTTTATTTTATTTTGGTCCCTGATTTTAAAATACTAATGTTTAACGTTAATACAACCTTATGGTGACCCGCCCTGGGGTATGATCCACATCTAATTTAACCGTTAATTTACTAACTTCTAACATCTAACTTGTATAAAATTGTTTGAATTAATTTATGATCTCATGATGACTCGTCCTAGGGTATGATTCACATTAATTATGGTTCGAGTAATAACTAAAATTAACCCTTAACTTCAAATTTTATTCTATTGATTTATTTTTTTTATTTACATTTCAGCCTTTTAATTTTATGTTATTTAATTTTTTGCTTTTGATTATCAATGTTTACATTTCAGTCCTTTAAATTCTAACTTTTAATTTTATGTAATTTAGACCTTATATTTTTTTCTTATTTTATTTTAGTCCTTATGTTAGCTCTTGATTTTACTATGCATCTTTTAAATTATTTTAATTTGTCCTTTATGTATTTTGATTACTTTCAATTTTGGTTGATAATTTTAACTTCATTTTAATTTAGTCCTGGAATTTTAGATTTTGAATTAAACCTTTATATTTAGATTTATAATATTTTAGTCTTGATATAAATTACTTAGATTTTAGGCTTAGTCCTTTTATTAGGTTAATTTTTTTTTAATTTGGTCATCGCTTTTGCTCGAGGTTCCATTTTAATTATTCGATTCAATAATAAATTAAAATTGACTAGGTTAATTAATAGAGCCTCTATCTTAGGTCTAATTTCACATTTAGTCATTCAATTAGGATAATTCTTAATTTGGTCTTGCTTATGCTCGAGGTTTCATTTTAATTATTTGATTCGATAATTGGTTAAAATTTAATTAAGGTTAATATTAGAGCCTACATTTTTAGGCTTAATTCCCTTAGTACTTTAAATTTCATAATTTGACACTTTAGGTTAGGGAGAAGCCCTTAATTAATCAATTTAGTATAGTTAGGTTCCATAACCAATTGTTTGATTGCATTTTGCTTTTACAAATAAGGCAATGTTCATTTATTAGATGTTAGTAGTGTATCTCCCGCTTTTGCCCGAGGGTGACTACTATTGATTCTCGAAGTAAATCAACATCCTGGATTTAGATATGAGGTGAAATGATGAAATATGAAGGTTTATGGAGTTTTATTGTAGATTTGACTTGTCATCAACTTAATAAGAGATATGAGGTGTTAGAACTGGATTTAGAACATGTTGAAAATTGAATATGATTCTTAAATCTCATGTAGAAGATATGATTTTGAGGTTAAGGATGGGATAAATGAGTATTAACGAGTTTAAGCATGTGTATGTGACATAGGAACATGAAAGGAAAAGAAACATGGAATATTGAAGCTTAAAGGAGTGAAATTTCGTGCTTGAAATGATATTTCTGGGCAAAGTGCATCAGTACACTGGAAGTATGTATCGATGCACTCCTAAATAAATAAACGTCGAATGCACTGAGTGTATCGATACACAGGTAGTGTATCAATGCACCCCCTCAAGATGAAAACATCGAATGTAATTTGTGTACCGATGCATATGTAATGTATCGATGCACACTTTAAGGAATGTACCGATGCACTGTGTAGTGTACTGATACATACCTTGAATAATAAATGAAAATAGCCTTTCTTTTAGTTTAAGAAATGAAAGATTTCAATATACTAATAAGTGATATTGAACGTGTCTTTAATGGATGCTTGAGTAGATCGAAATCAAGCTCCCGAGTCTAGCAAAACGAAAGGCAAAGACAAAGTAGCTGAGTAATCAGAATTGCGTATTGGAAATAATAGCAAGGCGAACTAGGTGAGTGCAATTGATTATGTACGTACATGTGGTAATAGTTAAAATAATATAATTTATTGATGTATGTATAGTGATTACCGAATGGCACTTTGTGTGCTAAAATGATAAGGAAATCATACTGAGTGTATAAATTTCCATATGGAGCACTGAGTGTGCTAAATGATAAGGAAATCATATTGAAAATATGGATTTCTTGATAGGGCATTTTATGTGCTAAAATGGTAGGGAATCAATACTGAGTGTATGGATTTCTAGATAAAGCACTAAGGGTGCTACAAAGATAAGGAAATCATACTAATGGTATGGATTTTCACATAGGGCATTTCATGTGCTAAAATGGTAACAAAATCATATTAATGGTATGAATTTTTGAATAGGGCACTTCGTGTGCTAAAATGAAAGGGGAATCATACTAAGCGTATGATTTTCTAGATAGAGCACTGAGAGTGCTAATATTAAAGGAAATTACTTGAATTGTATGAATTTCCTATGGAATGTATGGATTCCAATAATGATTGATAAATGAGGTTAATGGCATTAGTAATGCATATTATAGTATATGCATTTGAATTAAAGATTTTGATATGATCCAAACTAGCTCCAATTTTCTCCATGACTTGATCGGTCTATGGACGTTTTTAACTACTGCTTCTAAGGGAGTTCTTCCTTACCCTATCTTATATTATATCATTTATACATTATATTCTATCATAACCATGCATTCACATGTTAGTATAAATTATTATCTTATTATTTCTATCATATGCTTATTTGATCATGTCTCTCATATTATTCAAATATATGTTATGATTACATATCATTTCTTAGGATATTATTATTACATGTTTCCATTTATCATTTATGAATACCATATTATATGATATTCATGCATTCACATCTTTATAATTTGATGCACAATGTTATTTCAAGTGTGTTAAGTATGTTATATTAGTCTTGCATTCATTTAAGCATGATTCAATTCATTCGTGAAATGGCAGAATGCTTAATCATTCATTTGTTAGCTCACGTGCATTCATTCTAGCTCCTAGGTCTTATACATTAGCTTACATATGTTATATCATTATGTACTTAGCTCATGACATGCATTCATATCTCATATCACTCAAATACCTCACGGCAGCATGCATTTTACCTTAAATGAGCTCACACATTGCTTATTTTATTTGTTTGGTGATTCCTATAGGTGAAACACAAAACAAGGCATATTATGGTAGCTTGGCTAGCTAAAAGGACAAGCACAACAGCTCACACTAGCTCATGAACATTATGGCAGCTCATTTCTTCACATAAGGAGCTTAAACTTAGCTGGAGGAGCTAGCATGTAGCTGAACTTAGCTGGAGGAGAGCTTTGGACCAAATTACTGAAAAGTGGACTAGAGGTAGCTGGAAGTAGCTGGGAGAGTAGCTGAGGAGTTGAGAAGACCAAAGCTAACTAGCTTGAGTTCATCAAGCTATAACTCACCTAGTTAGCTACCAAGACACTCACCTAGCTTACCTTGAAGCTAGTTCATCTCTAGGCTGCCCAATGGATGCCATGTCACCTATATGCATGTTGGAAGCTAATTCACGCCTAATTGTTGCCTATCTTTATTCCATGGACTTCAAGACATCATCCTATGGTTGCAACCTCATCAAAGCATAACAAGAAGACCCATGTGCATTCATGTAGGCTGCCATGTGCATCATTCAAGCATGTGCACACTGTGACATCAAATTGGCGCCAAAACACCAAGGGATGCTTGCTGTTCGGCCAAAGACTCTTTCCTCTTCATTTTGGCGCCCAAATAACTTCCAAATGCTTTCAAAATATCCTTAGGGCCGAACCAACACATAACCATTCGGCCAAGAGCATGTATTTGCATTAAGTCATGTATTTTCACACAAAAATCATGTCATTTTAGGAAGGCACAAGGGCTGGCCGAACCAACATGTATCTATTCGGCCAAATCCCTTCAAAAACTATAAATAGGCTTTCCTATTTCATTTGTAAACAGACCTTTTTATTCAATTAAAGTGAGATTATTCTCTTCTTAAGTCCTGGTGACTTTTTATCGACTTATCAAGTATTTTATACTTGTGGCGTCAACCCCTTTTCTTTCATCTTGATACTTCTGGTTCCTAGTTCATATAACTAGTGGGTCAAAGTACTTAATACCACCCCTTGAAGAAGCAATATAAAGTTTGGGTCTCTGCTCTCTATAGCATTGGTTCTTCTTTGAGATTTCTTCAAGATACTATCCTCACAACCATCCCTTTATTTTCATCTCCATAACCATACCCTTATCAACTATCTTCCGCTTCCATCACTCATTATTTAAATAGCCTACCAATTCACCTATACGTCTACCACCCTTAACCATTCTATTTTGAGCCATTCACTTTGCAGGTTGTTTTGCTTCCTTCCTAGATCCACAATCATTTGAAAAAGGTACAAGTACCGTACATCAAGCGGTAATCAGAGCTTTGGTGGAAGAAGCAACGTGCAACAACAACAAAAAGAAAATACAAAAAGAAGTGCAAAAGTGAAGTGCAAAGTCAAAGAAGAAAAAAAAAATCAGCAAAGAAAAATTGAAGGACTCAAAAGTCAAAGCACTCAAAAAGAAGAAAAAGCAAAGAAAAGAAAGAAAAGTTGGAAGCACTCATCAACAATTCTCATCACCAAGCATTTTCAAGTAAGCCTTTAAAATTGATTGTGGTGATAGAAGGTTGTGAAGTGACTTGTGTAAGTAACCCTTTCATTCTCTTCTTTCTAATTTCTAAGCCACCTTTTCAATTATATTTGCTTTCCATTCCTACTAACCATTTGCAGCCGACGCCAAACAAGTGAAATTACTCGATATAGTCTTGAGTAAAAGTTCATTAGAACTTGAGACAAGAGAATTGAGGGAAAAAGGCTGGAGCGTGTGTGAGATCAGAAGAGGACAAGTAAAAGCCATTAAAGTCCTAGAGTGCAAACACGAGCGGATTGAGTGAAATCTAGTTTTCTTGGAGTGACTCGTGAGGCTTTGTGAGAGTATATTCTGGTAAGGTCCTTTTACACATTTTCCATTTTTTTTATTTCACTAACAAAATTTTAATTTCTTCCATGGAGTATGAACAACAAAGAGTGAATGCATTTCATACTCGTTGCCATGTAAGCAATGGTAAAGTATGTCTTGTAACCATTGATAGTGGAAGTTGTACAAATCTAGCTAGCACATATACGATAGAGAAGTTGGGACTTGCAACATTTAAACATCCCAAGCCATATGTTTTGCAAGGATTTAACGAAGATGAAGAGTTAAAAGTCATAGAGCAAGTACTTGTACCATTCTCAATTGGAAAATATGAAGATGAGGTCTTGTGCGATGTTGTCTCCATGGGTTCGAGCCACCTTCTTTTTGGTCGACCTTGGCAGTTTGATAAACGAGCAACACATAATTGCTTCACCAATCGCTTTTCATTCATCCATAATGAAAAGAAGATTACATTGGTGCCAATGATGCCAAATCTAGTGCATGAAGACCAAACTCAACTTAAATCTCGAATAAAAGAATGGCAGAAAAGTAAAGCCATGAAGAGAGCTGAAAAAGAAGTCTTGCAAGAGCAACAAGTTCAACAACCGAAAAATCAGATTGATGTGACAAAAGTTGGAATTGATGATTGTAGAGAAGAGAAGCAAAGTGAAGAACATTTTAACCAACTTTTCTCTTCCATCTATTCTTCCTATTGTTTTGCAGGACAATTCAAGAGATGTATCTTTTCGGGAGGATGAATCCAGGATCATGAATTATGGAGGACTAAAGGATGTGACCTTTGAAGAACCAATAGGCGTGACTCTTTGTGATTCACAAGACATGTCTATTGATGTTTTGAGGGTTATACCATTGGATTTCCAATTAAAGGTGTCACTTGAAGTGCTAAGAAATGGAATCATTGACATCCCAAGTGCAATGCTAATTATTAGGAGAATTCAGCGACCAGCTCCAATTAAACATCCACCATGGTTTGCTAACTCTACTCATTTTGTTATTAGATTTCATTTGCTAATTTGATTTCTTTGGCAGCAATTGGATTCGTATAAGTAGTGTTGTCCAAGTAATATATGATGATAAGATCATTTTTCATTTTGAATTTGATTGGTGCATCAAATACGGCCACTTCAATGGAGATCAAAGGTTAGATGATTCAAGGAGACATGGAGTTACCAGATTCGAAGCCAAGAGGTTAAACATGTCGTGCAAATCATTTATTGGGGGAAAGCATGAGGAATCAATCTCTCCTACACTAAGAATGTCTTCAATAAGAAACTACTTCGATTTGAGGACAAATCGCTCTAAAGAAGGGGAGGATGATATGATCCAAACTAGCTCCAATTTTCTCCATGACTTGATCGGTCTATGGACGTTTTTAACTACTGCTTCTAAGGGAGTTCTTCCTTACCCTATCTTATATTATATCATTTATACATTATATTCTATCATAACCATGCATTCACATGTTAGTATAAATTATTATCTTATTATTTCTATCCTATGCTTATTTGATCATGTCTCTCATATTATTCAAATATATGTTATGATTACATATCATTTCTTAGGATATTATTATTACATGTTTCCATTTATCATTTATGAATACCATATTATATGATATTCATGCATTCACATCTTTATAATTGATGCACAATGTTATTTCAAGTGTGTTAAGTATGTTATATTAGTCTTGCATTCATTTAAGCATGATTCAATTCATTCGTGAAATGGCAGAATGCTTAATCATTCATTTGTTAGCTCACGTGCATTCATTCTAGCTCCTAGGTCTTATACATTAGCTTACATATGTTATATCATTATGTACTTAGCTCATGACATGCATTCATATCTCATATCACTCAAATACCTCACGGCAGCATGCATTTTACCTTAAATGAGCTCACACATTGCTTATTTTATTTGTTTGGTGATTCCTATAGGTGAAACACAAAACAAGGCATATTATGGTAGCTTGGCTAGCTAAAAGGACAAGCACAACAGCTCACTACATGAACATTATGGCAGCTCATTTCTTCAAATAAGGAGCTTAAACTTAGCTGGAGGAGCTAGCATGTAGCTGAACTTAGCTGGAGGAGAGCTTTGGACCAAATTACTGAAAAGTGGACTAGAGGTAGCTGGAAGTAGCTGGGAGAGTAGCTGAGGAGTTGAGAAGACCAAAGCTAACTAGCTTGAGTTCATCAAGCTATAACTCACCTAGTTAGCTACCAAGACACTCACCTAGCTTACCTTGAAGCTAGTTCATCTCTAGGCTGCCCAATGGATGCCATGTCACCTAGATGCATGTTGGAAGCTAATTCACGCCTAATTGTTGCCTATCTTTATTCCATGGACTTCAAGACATCATCCTATGGTTGCAACCTCATCAAAGCATAACAAGAAGACCCATGTGCATTCATGTAGGCTGCCATGTGCATCATTCAAGCATGTGCACACCATGTGACATCAAATTGGCGCCAAAACACCAAGGGATGCTTGCTGTTCGGCCAAAGACTCTTTCCTCTTCATTTTGGCGCCCAAATAACTTCCAAATGCTTTCAAAATATCCTTAGGGCCGAACCAACACATAACCATTCGGCCAAGAGCATGTATTTGCATTAAGTCATGTATTTTCACACAAAAATCATGTCATTTTAGGAAGGCACAAGGGCTGGCCGAACCAACATGTATCTATTCGGCCAAATCCCTTCAAAAACTATAAATAGGCTTTCCTATTTCATTTGTAAATAGACCTTTTTATTCAATTAAAGTGAGATTATTCTCTTCTTAAGTCCTGGTGACTTTTTATCGACTTATCAAGTATTTTATACTTGTGGCGTCAACCCCTTTTCTTTCATCTTGATACTTCTGGTTCCTAGTTCATATAACTAGTGGGTCAAAGTACTTAATACCACCCCTTGAAGAAGCAATATAAAGTTTGGGTCTCTGCTCTCTATAGCATTGGTTCTTCTTTGAGATTTCTTCAAGATACTATCCTCACAACCATCCCTTTATTTTCATCTCCATAACCATACCCTTATCAACTATCTTCCGCTTCCATCACTCATTATTTAAATAGCCTACCAATTCACCTATACGTCTACCACCCTTAACCATTCTATTTTGAGCCATTCACTTTGCAGGTTGTTTTGCTTCCTTCCTAGATCCACAATCATTTGAAAAGGTACAAGTACCCTTACATCAGATTTCTTGGAGATTAAATATCAAAATATAACTTGTACGTAGAAATGTTATTTGTGATTAATTATGCCTCACTAAGTAATACTTAACGTGTGTTTATTTCACGCGTAGGTTGAATACAGCTTGTAAGGGGATACTAGGATATTCAGTCAAGGTCGCCTCATCAGTAACCGTATGACATAATAGATTGTTTTAGTCATATTTTAGTCGGCATGTAATAGATTTTAATAAAAATGTTTTAAATAAATTTAAACATATTTATGTAAATGGTAACTGCATAGTGATAAACGGTTAAATTTTTATGAGTTTTATACATATTTTGCCGAAGTTACTGTAGTAGTGCATCGATGCATAGCAGTGCATCGATACACATTTTTTATTTGAAATTTTTATGCATCGATACATTGTTCACGTTACTGTAGCAGTAATGTTCATGAAAACATATTTTTTCAAATTTGTTATAACGAATATAATTCAACAATATATGATCATATTTTATTAATATAAGTTCAAATGTGTTGATATTTTGTAAGAACATCGTTTTAAAAAGTCAATGTGATATCTCAGACTCGTATCTGGGTCGAGTATGGGTTGGGGTGTTACACTTTGAATACAACAATGTCACTCGAAGAGGTAGAATAGAACTGCGAAGATGCATCAATGGTCCAAAAGTGTGCTTCAGGAAACAGTTGAATGAGGTACACCAAGATAGAATACATGAGGCTCAAACGATGCAATTAATCAAGGTTTTCATAGGCCCATTTTAGAAGAAATATTGGAAAAAAGCATCTAAACCAGAGTCATCAAGCAACAACGAAGGTTAGTCCCAAGTGTAAAGGATTGAATGAAGAAACCTCTCTAACAAGTTGGGAATCATCATGAAGCTAGCACGAGACTATAGATGATGCTTGACACTTAAGTCGTATGATGATCCGACCGATGCCAATTTACGAAAAGAAGTTGAAGCATGAAAGTCATGCATCAAGCTAGAGATAAAAGAAGAGTGGCATATTGCATGATTGATCAGAGAAGTTAGAAAGTCAAGAGATTTTGTAGCTTTTGTCTGCCTCAGTGTAATGAGGCATTGTGTGTTATTTGAAAGTTGTTTTATGAAAATTACTTTGGAATAAACACCTTTGTTGCATTTATATTTTTGCATTTTGCATTTGTGTTTACATCCATATATTTACATTTGTATTCATATTATCATCTTTGCATGTGTGCACTTGCATCTCTGCATTATGCATTGTATTATATTTTCTGAGCATTTTACATGCATTTAATCATGAATATGGGAGTAACTCGAAAAGGATTCCAAGAAATAAATTCTGCGAGCAAATTGAAGCCACCCTGGTCGTATCTAGAGAATGATTGAAAGTCTTGAATAAGATTATCGAGATGGAGTTATTGCATCCATCATGAAGCCTTTTTGCGTTTGCATTGTCTTGTTTGGACTTGTTTTCAGTTCTTTCTTTATTATTTACTTAAATATTTTGGAAATTATTTGATGATTAAACCTATGCTACCTTCTAAGGCTATGACCAATGAAGAAAGTTCTAACCTTGAAGTTCTTTTAATATCATTTGAATTAAAGATTCTTTTAAGGATCAAGCTTGTAGTCCTTTAACATGTGTCAAGGTTAGACATTTCGTATCTCGTTTGAAGCCTAAATATGTAATCATTCGATTTGTTTTACCCAAACTAATTCATGGTCAATACCAAAAAAATCATGGCATTACCTCTTTTTGAGGCACTAACATACTCTTACTTTCTCAAAGCACAATCAATCATTCCATGACATTACCTTTCTCAAAGATAAGACTTTAAAGTTATGTTGTCGTCTTCTCACACACAAAACCAATATTCTTCTCCCACAATAAAACCCAAAGACGTTGAGTACAAGACAACCATTCATATGTGAATCATTCCTGTAAGAGAAACTAGATGGGGCATCCTGGATCAATTTTTTGAACATAAGCTTGAATAATCGGGGTATGCGAGAAGCAAGAAGAAGAAGAAATAAGGAAAATATTTGCAATAATTCTATCATGCATTAATCACATTATTTTCATATAAGTTAATCATGAATATCTATCCCTTAAGGATACCTCTTGTAGAACTATATTTCGATATAACAAATTAAGGCAAAATGTTTTTGGACTTGAGTTGAACTTATTCAAAGTTTTCGATATAACAAATCCCCAAACGGCTCTAAAACATCCCCAATGGCTATATACAACTTCAAACTCATTTCAAGCTATACATACAAGCTGAGGACACTTGAAGAAGATATAGAACACCTATCCAAGCATTAAAACACGAGAAAATAGTTTTTCAATCTTATTTTTCTATTATCTTGTAAATATTGTGTTCTTGTGAGCTTAAATTTTGTAAACACCCTAATTTTGAGAGGTTTTCTTGTTTACTTCTTTTATCCTTTTGTAAAAGGAAATGTTCTAGCTAAGCCCTTGAAAAGCTAGGGATAAGGTTCTAGTTTACCCCGTAAAAACTAGGGAGTTGTAAAGGTTATCTCTTTGTCCTGTAAAAAGAAAGAACAAATTAGTGAATTTGTTGGAAAATCCTTGGTGAAGAGCTAAGGTAGTGGATGTAGACTTAGTTGAGAAGTTGAACTACTATAAATCATTGTACAAATTTTCTATCTTTCTATCTCCTTACTCCCTAAACACAAGAACCGTCCCGAACCCTCTTGGCGAACTCTTTCGGTTGTCGATTCGAGCTTCCAAAAATTCCAACACCTCTTTTGCAAGGATTTTCGGGTATGAAATGATGAATGATCTTATTTCATTATCCATTCATAATAGGAGAAAATATATCCATTGTTGTCACTATTTGAGCCTGGAACATTTTTCTTCAGATTCAACCTTAACTAAGGATCACCCTCCACATTGAGGGGTAAGGTTCAGGAAATCTACCCATATTAGTGAAGACCATCAAATCTAATTCTATTAAAAGGACAAGTCCTTATGAAATAAAGTGGTAAAAACAAGGTATCATAAATTGGACTAAATACATTGTGTTTGAAGATCAAATTCAGCCGAGAACAAAAAAGAGGATATTCCAAATGTAATAAATAACTTTTGCTCATATAGAAGTATTGAATTCTACAAACAAAGATAACAAGAGTGTGCTCAAATCAATTGAAGTCTAAATTCATAAAAAAAAGGGGACAAGAAGCACATATAAGAATATCCTCATATGAAAATGTTCATTGAACCCTCAAACCACATGGTTAATCAAGTACGATTGGTCTAGAGGTCCAGATTCAATTCACTAAAAGATCAAGAAATTCCAAAGGTACAAAAAAAGAGATGAACTCTAGGGTGAAAACCCACAAGTGGACAGTCTAAGGGGACCTGAGAGAAAATAATAAAAGTCATGTGAAAGCAGATTCTAATCATGCGAAACGAGATCGAAGACACTAGAACGAATTGATCCTTAGTTCTATCACCCTTAAACACTTGTTTGAGCTTATTTATTATTTTCTTTCATAACCGTGAGCCACGACCTACATTACGTGCCTTAAAAGTCCCTTCTAATCATATATGGGCTTCTAAGTGGGAAAATTATCCTCAGATTTCATTCCGCCTCTCAAGGTTAATCTTTTATTTGTAAAATTTTTCTAAAATCTTTAATTCATGATAAGAAAAATAACAACAGGGGGTTCAAGATGAAAAACTTCAAATTACATCTTGAAACCAAATGAGGATTCGAGTTGAAAACCTAAAAGGGCAGCTTGAATATGAAAACTGGGTAACTGTTGCATAAAAGGTGATCTTACAAATCTGTTAATGAAGCATCACACATCCCAAATGTGCTCCCAAGAGTTTAGAACCAGTGAATATTTCTAAAATATGAACATAACAACCATTTCCTTGAGTCAGTGGGCACCAAAGAATCAGAAATGCTATAACAAATAAGTCATCCTGAAACACCTTACCTTTCCAAAATCAACCTATACCTCAAATTTTCCATTAGTCTTGACACTTTTCAAATGGCTATAATTTTGTTAAGAATTAAAAGAGTAATTAATTGATTTGATATCCAATGAACTTATGTTTTATAATTTACTTCAATTGTGAACCTAAAGTAAGGGGTTTCTTTTTAAAAAAATTCTTCATCGAACTTTTTCACATTTTGAAAAATGAAAGAGGAAGAAAAACATTTTCAAACAAGATAACCTCTCTAAGGAATGTATCTTGGAATTTGACAAATGTACATCAGACTTAAAAGCTTAGAATCAGAAACTGGGGAAAAGGAATTGAAAGTTGGGGGCAATATTTGTCAGAGCAAGAAGAGTTGATTTTGTAAAGAAATATAAGGCTATACTCTAGTGTGAGAGAATAAAGAAGATGAACAGATCAAGAAGAGAATTGAGTTTCCTTGTACATTTTTTCATTGGTATTAACCAGAAAAAACATGCATCGAAATGCACATACATAATCTTGTATCTTTGCATCAAACATCCATCGTCATATGCAACATAAAAAGCATTGAATTCTCATCTTATGAGGATGCCTTTAGAATTTATCTTGAAATCTTGTCTTTTTTAAGAACATTTTCTCCTCTCATGATGGAAAATTCAAAAAATTCATTTTATTTAAGATTGAGATATCAAATAAACTTTAGTCTGACATCCGAGGAAACATTTAAGAAAAATGCTTTCATAAATGCATAATTTTAATAAATCTTCTAAGGAAAAGAGAAGATTCATGATGTCAAGATCTCAAGGAGAAGATATCAAAATTCAAACCTCAAATTGAGAAAATCATGTTCAGAGTGGCATTACCCCAAGAATGGAGGAACCCAATCCATAAAAGAATCATTGATTTGATGTGGGACATAGTACCTGATCATTGTGATGTTTTCATAAGATATTCATAGAAAATGAGAAAGCAATTTTCAAAGTTTCTCATTCAGTATGAAAACTTTTATCTCATTTGATATTGTTTTTCTCAAAACAAATTTTGTCTCACTTGATACAGTCTTCCTCAAGACACGAACATTTGACATTGTTTTTCTTAAAAACAAATTTCGTCTCGCTTGAGACAGCTTCCCTTGAAACACAAATTTTGAAATTGTTTCACATGAAATAAAAATTTATCTCACTTGAGATTATTTTTCTTAAAACCAATTTCGTCTCGCTTGAGACAGTTTCCCTTGAAATGCAAATTTTGAAATTGTTTCACTCCAAAAAAATATTTATCTCAATTGGGATTTTTTTCTCAAAACCAATTTCGTCTCACTTGAGACAGTTTCCCTTGAAACAAAAATTTTGAATTTGTTTCACTTGAAACAAAATTTTATCTCACCTGAGATAGCTTCTCTTGAAACAAATTTCTTTTCGCTCATTTAGTTTCATTCAAATATTGGATATTTGATAGGAATTCCAAAGTTAGTAGAGATTTCATTTCACAATTCCATGTTGAAGAAGAAGATTTCAACAAAGAATCAATCCACATCTTCATTTTTGAAAGAAAAATTTGAGGACCATCGAGTCATTACCTTTGGATATTTACACAGTTGTTACTGATACTTGATAATCTTTTTATAGATTCAAATCCATCACAGAAGGAGATGAATCATTATTTCCAATGGAATGGTTTATAATGAGAAGCATTCTTCCGAATAGGGAGAAAAAGTTCATAATGAGAAGAACTTGTTCAACATTTTACTCAAAATCCATTACAGAAGGAGGTGGATCAATTTTTCCAATAGAAGAGTTCATAATGAGAAGAAATCATTCAAAGAGAGAGAATAAGTTCATAATGAGAAGAACTTGTTCAACCTTTTGCTCAAATCCATCACAGAAGGAGGTGAATCACCATTTCCAGTGGAAGGGTTCATAATGAGAATAACTCATCCAAAGAGGGAGAAGAATTTGTTCGCCATTTTGCTCGATTCTATCACATAAGGATATAGATCAGCATCAACATTTTGTGTGATTCCGTCACAGAATGAGGTGGATCAACGTTGTCATTATTGCTAGATTTCATCACAGAATGAGGTGTATCATCACAATATAAGCAAGAAAAAGTTTATATTGGAGAGCTTGTAACATAACCTTTTTGGAAGAATATACAATTCATATAGGGAAACTCACACAATCTTTCAAGAAGAAAAGAGTGAAACCTTTTGATTTCCTCTTATAGAGGATTCAATTGTCAAAGATTAATTTTTTAGTTGATATAAAAAAGAAAAAAAATAGAAAAAATGGAAAAGAAAAAATGGAAAAAGGAGAAAATAATAATAAAAAGGGATGAAGAAAAAAATATAAAAAAGAGAAAAGAAAAAAGAAAAAAAGAAAACAAATAAATGATAAAAACAAATCCTCAGATGTGCTAATTAATGGTCATTGCCTTTTGCAGGTTCATAACCTTCGAAATTGAGGCAAACCAAATGAAGAGATTTTCACATACAAAGGGGGAAATCATTTGATTTAAAATGGAGAAACAGATGTGTAGTCACTCATTTTCGTCCAGGGTTTTACTTAATATACATATAGCATATATAATATATAGTTTTGAGAATTTTTTTGTAAAATATGTATATAGTATTTAGTTTTAAAAACATTTTTGAAAATATATATAGTTTTGAAAATATTTTTTAAAAATATATATAATATATAGTTTTAAAAAATATTTTTTGAAAATATATATAATATATAGTTTTTTAAAAACATTTTGAAAACATATAATATATAGTTTTGAAAACATATTTTTGAAAACATATTTAATATATAGTTTTTAAAATATTTTTGAAAACATATAGTATATAGTTTTTAAAATGGTTTTTGAAAATATAATATATGTTATATAGTTTGAATAAGTGTTATTTATATTATATATTGTTTATTATTATTTATTATATTATGTTGTTACTGATATTATTTTTTAAGGGTTTATTAAGTCCAAAGTTCCAAAGTTTGGGTCCAAAAAGGAAACCCAACAGAGCGTGCAAGCCTGACCCAGCAAGCAAACCGGTGGGAGGCCCAGCGTACAAAGAAAGGTTTATTAGGGTTTTGATATTTAGTCCCAGCGCTACATATCTTGGACCATCGGATCAACTCACCATCCGATGGTCGAGATGGTTTGAAGATTCCTTATTCCAGCCACAACCCACCGCTCGTTTTCTCGGCACAATCACCACTCAACAAACGTTATTTCATGGGATTCAATAACAACCGAATGCATGTATTATAATCCTAGTGAAACACTAAATCGAATGATAAAGAAGGATTTCTAGGACTATAAATTCATGTAAAACCAAAGATAAAAGATAGAAATCGAAGCAAACCAAGCAGCCATCAAGCAAAAAAAACGTTCGAATATACAAAAAAATCACAAAATATAAAATTTTCTTCGAAGGGTGCTAGGTAGAGAGGAAAACGGTCGTGAGGAAACCAAAAGATGCTGGAAGCTATCGGATCTCGTCGGAAAAAGGTAAATATCGAAGCTATTTTCTCAGATCTACGGCGGAGAGGGCATTATTTGAACGTTTGGGTTTCAGTTTTGGGTTCACGGGTCTGAGGGGTTATTTTGGGGGTAAATTTTTTTCGAACACCGACAGTGGTGGCCGGAACAATGGCTGACGGTGGTCTGAACAGTGGGTGGTCACCGGCGGGTGGTCGGGGTTCGAGCGGCTTAGGAAGGAGGGGAGAGAGTGTTATTTTTTTAGAAATGAGGTTGAAATGATTTTTTTTGGTTTTAAAGGGTATTTATAGGGGGACCTTTGTGTAATTACAAGATTTTAAATTTATTTCTGCAATCCTTGTAAGTTTGAAGTGTATTTCATTTTGGTCACCTGTTGTAATTTTACCCTTGAATTTTGAATTATTTCAATTTAATCCCTATTTATAATTTATAATTTTACAATTTAACCCCTCTAACTCTTTATTTTTTCTTGTAACTCTTTTTTTAGCATCAAATTGATCCATGAATTTCAATTTATTCGAATTTAGTCCTTTAAGTTTTTTATATATACTTTTTCTTTTTATTCTGTTTTTTTATTTTATTTTATTTTTTTCTTCCAAAAATAAACATTTCTTTTTTATTTGTTTTTCTTTAAATTAATATTTTGTCACTTTTTATTTATTTATTTCCTTTAAAATTTAAATTTTCTTCATTTTTTCTCTATTGTTCTTTCTTTTAACTTGATTTTATTTTTATTTTTTTTATTTTTATTTTCTTTTATAACCTTTTTTATATATATTTTTCCTCTTTTTATTTAATATTTACTTATTTATTTTATTTTACAATCTAACATCTTTTTGACTTTTTAGGGGTAGTTTTAATCGATTGGAAGTAAGTAATTTGGATCGAATTTTTACTTTTTAATTTAACTTAATTTTTTCTTAATTAAGACAATTGGAAATTAAATTAGTACCAAAAGGGCATTACAAGGGTGCTAATCCTTCCTTGACTGTAACCGACTCCCGAATCTAACATATTTCTAGTAAAATGCATATTAGGTAAGAAGGTGTCTGATCAACCTAGTTTTTATTTTTTTTAATAAATGATCGGTGGCGACTCTAACCCATTTATTCAAGTTGAAGCCCAATTCTGGGCCACTCGAAAGACAGCTACGACAGCTTAGCGACTCTGTTGGGGAAGGTAAGTAAGTCAGGCAAAGACTAATTTCCAGTTGTCTTCTTAAGTAAAAATTGTAAGTTTAAATTTTAATGTAAATTTTCGATACTTATTACTTACCTTTGATTATTTTTCAAATAAATAGTTTCACTGACGTGTTTTAATGATTTCAGATTATTAAACATTTTCATCTCAGGCTCTATACCCGAGCTCTAAACCTTTTTCTTAAGTGGAGGTGAAAGCGACGCCTTTATGGGAATTTATTATCCGTATAGGCTTAGCAAGTAACCTTCGGGATTCATATACCTTATGTCTTCGTGTGAATTAATTCTACATATAAACGTAAGGGAATGTATCCTCACGAGTTTAACTTGGTCCACATAAGCTTGTAATGGGCTTAGGACTGAGGGTCTGACAAGCCCAAGGGGGCACCAGCAAGGAGAACTCGGATACCTTTTTTTAGAACATAACTGGGAGACTACAAGGAATTAGAGCCCACCCCGAAACTCAATTTCAAAACTTAGGATGTTTTTACTTTTATCATGCAGTTTATCATTTGTTTTCACTTATATCATTATTATTTCTATCTTACTAACTGATGTTTCTTTCATGTTTGTTTTTTTATTATTTGCATCATAAAAAGAGGTAATTGATCCATAAAAAGTGTTTGTTACAACAAATAATCTGCATTAATGGACAAAAGGGTTGTAATGCAAGATGTGAAAAATGTCGAGGTACGATTATGATTCGAAAAGACTCAGAAAGAAAAGAGATACAATCTGCAATAAAACTATGTGCCATATCTGGTTGGCTATGCTTCTGTCAACCTAAAACAGAACGATGTTCAAGAACTACAGAGCATTTGGATAGCTGGAAAAATGACTAGAAAAGGAAGTTTTGCCAGCAGTATGGTGATACTGCACTTCTACTCTATGTCAAGATATATGAGCCCCTAATTCAAGCCCTAGTATAATTCTGGAACTTGGGGTACAACTGCTTCACATTTAACCAAGAAGACATGGTACCCACAATCGAAGAATATATTGCTTTGCTACATTGTGAAGGAATCAGAATGGATCGGGTTTACATTAAGCACATCAAGAGTCAGCCTTTTAAGAACGGGTTGGTAAAAGTGGCGGGTAGATGAGAAATGGGTAATTGTCCGGATTCAACATAAAGGTAGTGGGGAAGGAATTGCTTGGACCTATATCAAGCAACTAATGAAGAATCACCCCGATGAATGGAAGACAATGGACCTTTTTGCACTGGCATTTATAGTTTGGTTATCTTCCCAAAGACTTTAGGATACATTGAGGTGGTTATGGTGGAACTGTTCGAACATCTCCTGAAATGAGTAAATCCAGCACCGTTCATTTTAACTGAAACTTTTCGCTCCCTCAACCATTGCAGGAAGACTGGCAGAGAAAGATTTATAGGGTGTGCACAGTTTCTCCAAGTATGGATCCATAGCCACTTTTGGAAGACCAACGAGATTTCTTACCACTGATTCAATACCACTTATTCTCCTTTGAGGGAATTCCTCACCCTGAAATGGCAAGAATGTGTCCCAAAAGAAAATTGGATGAATGTATTCACACACCTTCAGGATAGGGATATTATCTGGAGAGCCTCCTGGTTGACCCATAGTGACATTCTTTTTCGATGTGGAGACTCAAAAACTATGAAATTATATGGATTATGGGGAGGAGTCTGATACTCTCCACTTTTGGCACTTCGACCGTATGGGGCACGCCAATTTGTCCCAACAACACATGGAATATATGGATCAAAATTTGCATATCATGGGGACAACTACAAGAAAAAGGTCAAAGAAGTAACTGAGTCATGGAAGAAAATGTTTCATATGGATGTCGTGGCCGCTAAGGACATTCTTATTTAGACTATTTAGAATGGTAGAGATTAAGAAAAAATGACATCATCCCAGTGCCAGACCATGAAGACACTCTAACCATGGAAGAACATTTTAAGTATGTTCCCTCCGAGCTAGAGATACCAAAAAAAGAGTTTGATGCCGAAAAGAAAGAGCTGAAATAAAGTCTAAGGGAACTCGAGGCTGAAAGATTCTAATGGAAGTGGTATGCTAATACCCAGAAGGATCGGGCAGACAAATTAGATAATGAACATAAGAAAATTTGTTTTGAGCTTGAGGATTTGAGAAAAGGATATCAAGAACAAGTCCAAAGTAATTCTAATCTGAAAAGATCTTCTGAGTACTGGAAAAGTGAAGATAACATCCTGAAAAGAAAGTTTGAAGGGAAAGAGGAAAGAGAAACCTTGAAAGAACAGCTAAAGACTTCTCAGAGATGTTTGTTAGACAGTCAGTATCAGAATAAACATTTGAGGATCCATGTAACTGATTTATAGAAATCCCTTCAGAAACAGAAAAAACATGATAACAAAACCATAACGGAGTTGGAAGCCATTGTGACGGGTTCAAAAAACAAACAAGTAAGCTTCATATAGGTCTTTTTTTTATAGAGGATTTCAGTGGCATTTTCGTTGTGAATAGGCCTAGCAAATGGTGAAAGCTAGAGACGCAGTTATCCGAGATTTCTTGGAACAAGTACAAAAAGTAGCTCATCACTTGTACAGTTTAACAAGGAAAGCCGGAGTGGTCAGACAGGGTATTCAACCAGTGACAAATAAAGGAAGAAGACTTATCAACCTGTTAAAAGCTGTTATGGCTTAGAGGATTTAGTTAGAATGTACCTTTAAGATATTTTTATCTCTTAAAAATAAAACACTTTTGACTCAATAAATATTATTTATAATAGTAGACACATTTCTGGATCAATACCTCTAATTCTCATACATCATGAGTCATATTTCCATATCTTGCATTTCAATTTTTATTTTTCATATTTTTACATTCACATTAACTAACAGAGAAATGTCTAGGAAACAAACACTGGGTATCTCTCCATAAGCCTTGGACACACATCATCCTTACAACACCCGCACAAAGAAAAGAAAAATGGAAGCCAAAATTGCACAACTCGAAGAGAACAAGTTGAGGTTAAAGAGGGAGTTAGAAGAAAAGATAAACCAGAATAACAAAAGTACTCTGGAAACAATCACTAAAAACCAAGAGTCTTTGGTTGATCAAATTTTTGCCAGGTTATATGGCTTGAACCAGGCAAGCACTCCTGGAGCAGGGTCATCTGAAGGGTAGCTATGCCATATACCCCATAAGTACTTTTCTCACCTGGAATCTTACCAGGACTACAAGTGGACTCGTCCGCTGTAAAAGCGAAAGCCTTGTTTGCTGTGAAAGTACATACTTCTGTATCTAACCCTGAGAATAACCTGGATGATTACCATATACTAGATTTTGATGAAGAAGACAAGGCAAATAAAATGGAAGAAAAAATCAAACTACTGGAAAACTAGATGAAGGTGGTTAAAGAGGACCACGATTATAATGCAATTGATGCCCTAGAACTAAACTTATTCCCAGATTTGGTACTCCCACAAAAATTCAAAGTTCCCGAGTTTGAGAAATTTGATGGTAACAGTTGCCCTTCAGCCCACATTACCATGTTCTATTGAAAGATGACAGGATATATAGGAAATGATCAACTCCTGATTCATTATTTCCAGGAAAGTCTGTCTGGTTCAACCATCTTGTGGTACAATTAGCTGAATCGATCTCATATCAAGACCTGGAAAGATCTAGCCAAGTCATTCTTGGAATAATACAAGCACATAAACGATATGAGACCAGATCGAGTCACGCTACAAAGTATAGAGAGAAAGCATAATGAGAGTTTCAGATAAAATGCACAGAGATGGAAGGATTTAGCTGTGCAAGTTCATCCACCCTTGGATAAGAATGAAACCAGGAAGCTCTTCGTGCAAACCCTTAAGGCTCCTTATTTCGGCCATCTGGTTACAATCACGTCAGGAAATTTTTCTAACTTAGATATGACCGGGGAGATTATAAAATGGCCATAAAATAAGGTAAGATTGAGGGATGGGATATTAGTAAGAAACCTCCTATAAATAAGAGGGATAAAAAGGTCAATAACATTAACACCTACAAAGGTGTTATAATCTCCAACCCAAAATCAACTACAACTGTACCATCAGGTAATTCTAGACAAGATTCAAGGGAAACTAGGAAGAAAAAGAAATGTAACATTTCGATCCTATTCCCATAACTTAAAAAGAACTCTAACAGCAACTCTTCGACACTCGTATAGTGTCATCATATCCAGTGGAACCTATGAAACCCCCATACCCCAGGTGGTATAATGAGAATGCACATTGTGAATATCATGGCGGTGTCCCAGGGCGCACTATCGAGAACTGCCTCGCATTCAAGAGGATTATACAGAGAATGCGAAACAAGAATTGGATCCACTTCAACAACTCAAGGGCACCGAATTTTGTACGAAACCATTTGCCTAACCAATAAGAAGGTGGAGTTAATACAATTATTGAGAAAATGAACAAGAGAGTCAAAACAAGTCTTCCCTAGCCTAGGTATGGAGATAGATGGTGAAAAAAAGGTTTCTTGCGCCGCATCCTAGCACATCAGATCGTAAAGATGGCAGTCATTTTTGTTATCACAATAAAGATGGACATGATGTATAAGAATGTGTCGAATTTAGAGCTTTGATCTAACTAATGATGGACATAAAAGATATGTAATTTTACGATAAAAGTGAGGACACTCCCGAAGCAGATGTTTGTGCAACTAGAGATGGATCTGAAAAGTGAAAGCCGCAATCAAGCAATATGGTATCTTGGGATTAGAAAAGAAAATATCATCATTATTACCACATAATTGTGTTGCCTATGAAACAATGTCTTGTTTGAATTTATCTTTTATATGCTTGAACCTTTCTTTTAAAATAACATTTCTTTGTGTAATAGACAATTATTTGAAATTCAGGGAATATCAAGTATAATGAAATGCACATTTTGGGAAATGAGGTTATAGCCCTTTGACATATGTTGGGATCAAATTCCTTTTAATAAACAAGATCCATATCTTTTACCCGAAAAAGAAAAAATGTTATCTCACTCGTACAAGTAAGGAAGTAGACAAGATGGGGCATCTCCGATGCATGACATTGCAAGACCAATTTAGTTTGCATGTCTATTAAGGACATTCCGTGACGATATACAATTTTCACAAGTAGAATGGTAGAATAAACAAATTTGAATTAAATCAGTTGCTTAGAAATTGAGCTCTAAAGATGAAATTTTCTGATTTTCAATAACACTCAGATTATTACAGATTCTTCCTGACAAACTTAAGAAATCCCAAAATTGGAAAATTAATGTGATAATTTTAACAATGCTGAGGGCATTTCGCTGAAAGTAGTAGGTTGTTAATCTTCGGAGGTAATGTCTGAAACATCTATGGTGGTAATGTCTGAGCTTTATGAAGTGAGTTTCATTTGAGTTTTTCAAGTCGAAGACTTTCTGACACTTGAATCCTTTAACTAAGGGTATTTTGCTAAAGTAATGGGCAATGTTAAGTTCCCTAACTTTATGAATACGAGTACATTCAGATCATGAAACTAGTATTTATGTGTCGAGATGAATCTCCCAGCAAAATCTAAAGCGAGGACATCAAGTATAACATAGTATAATTTAAAGACGACAAGGCCTAAAATAAACGTGGATTTAAAATTAAATTTTGATGAAAGATGGACTAAGAAAGTTAAGAAACATCTGTTATAGTTGAATACATAAAAGAACTCAGAGGTTTTATTTTTAGATCGATATTTCGGCGCTATTTTTGCTTAAGGAGACTATGAAAATTGAACAAATGGAAGATTCTTGAGAACTGAGATAGAAATGCTCTCTAAAGGGGTCGTACAGTTAAATACATCAGTTGCACTTTTTTGTTTACATCCTATTTGAAAATAATGAAAATCAAAACCAAATCGCATTGCGTTCTCATATCACTCATGGATCTTGACACTTGTCAAAGGGCTATAACTTTTGAAAACAACTTGTGTGATTCGTTTATTTGATATTCAGTGAACTAATAATTTGCTCCAATTGCTCTGCCATCATTTTTATACTAATCAAACCCTTTAAAAAAAGGGTGATAATCTCAGATAAGGCATAGTTTCTCAAAAGTCGGTTGAAGGACCTGAAACGATGTGAGGCATCTCCAGGTTTCCAATCACTTCTCTTTCTACCACCTGTGCCTCCTGAGGTGGTTCTATCAAAACAAAGCTTGACGTTGCGAAGAAGAAGTGCATATGAGCAATACGATATCTCTTTATTATGAAAATGGTCGTCCAGTAAGATGCAAGATACTTACAGCAATGCGTTGGCCGGAAAGAGTTTAGCATGTGATGACGTTAAGTTAATTCACTATCGGGTCCCTCCTGAAGCATGAGTTTATTGTTGTACTTGAGAAACAATATGAATACAATCTTTGATGATAATGAAGCCCAAATGAGCGTGAAAGGAAAATAGTGAGACAATTAACGACATTTAGAGTAAAGACAAGATTTGTTGCCAATATTCCCGTTCCAGAAATTCAAAGTACTATGCAAGTACAAAAAGCAGAGAACTCACACGAAGCACTGAGGTTGCTTGATCTAATTTCAAGTCAGCATACCTTCTTGTTCGCTAGTCTTTTCCCATGACAATCAGAATAATTTTACGGACACTAAAAGAGGTAGTCCTGGCTGAAGCAGTGGTCATTTAAGCTTACAAGCCACGTAAGGAAGTCTTTCACTGTGTCAACTAAGAAGATGATTTAACCAGTTCCAGTAGTTGATCATCAACTAAAATACAAAAGAGTTTTATTCCCTTGAGTAAACAAAGAGAAAGCTTAAGAATCTCTGATCCATACAATCAGGAGTGCAAGATCACTGGATTAAGTCAACAAATGAGTAAATTTACCATGAAGTTGTCAGTGCTGGGGCATGATCAATTCCAAGGACAAGACCAGCATACAAAGGATGAGACTCTACCCAAGAAATAAAACAAGAACTAATTCATGTTTCATACATCTTAGACATACTTAAGAGCATCACATTTATCATTTTTCACATACATAATTTTTGTAGCTTTCGAGTCAAGTTTCAACTTCAAAACAAAAGATACTCGATTAAAAAACTCCTTCAAAATTTTTTTATGGTGATCGCTTAACTCAGTGGCGATGAGCTACACCTCATCCAAGTTAACCTATTGAAATATTGGTAGATCTTAGAGTCAACTTCAGACGGGTTTGAGAGCCAATTCAGAACTGATCCAGTTCAACTTAACTCAACGACGAGTGGCTAGTTTCCAGTTAAAATTTTCAAGCCAGATTTTAATTCCACGACGAATGATGTCCGGCTGACAGAATATACCACTTGGCTTTCTCGTGAAAGGGAGTCATCTAAAGAATTATGATTGGCTTAGACCCGTGAAAGGGGGTCATCCCTCATTTAGAGGAAATTTACAACATAACTTAAGTCGAGAAAAGTTGTATGTTAATAAACAACTTTCCAGTTCAGATTTTGAGCTAGATTTCAACTTCATAGCGAAAGATATTGAACTCGAAATGACGCAACTTATACAAGATTGGATTTCAACTTTGCAACGAAGGATATCCAACCCAAAGCCAATTTGACGAAGCACTACAACTCGAGATTGGATTTCAACTTCACAATGGATGATATCTAACTCAAAGTTCAACTTCACAACGAATGAGCCACCCACAATTTCAACTTCGCAAAGAAGGATATCGTGCCCAATGGATCGACTTAATTTCACAGTAAATGAGTCATCTGCAACAACAGGGGGCTATCTCCTAGCATAATTTACAGTATAGCTCAAGGCAAGAAGGGATATCTGTCAACGAAAACTTTTGAGTTCGATTCCATTCAGCTCGAGGGCATATCAACCATATGGTAGCTTCGAAGAATACCTTCCGGTCAAATTTTCAAATTGAGGTCCTTAAATTGAGAAGAAGACCAAGGTTAACTATGATTTGGAAATAAGAAGCCACCTTCCGATTTCAACTTCAAAACGAAGGATATCATGTTTAAAGACAACTCAAGAGTCACCCACAGTATGGCTCAACAACAGGGAGTCGTCCTCTTCTATTTTTCGAATCTCAACTTCACAGCGGATGGTAGTTGATAAGAATTCAACGGCAACTTAAGTTGGATTTCAAGCTCAGAAGTCAACAACTCTCACAGAAGAAGGCTATTTCTAAGCCCATATGCACCGAATGAAAATTTGTGCCTTTTTGTCTTTGCCCTATTTTGTTGCACGATAATAGGAAAAGAGGGGCATTGTAGTCACTCATTTTCATCTGGGGTTTTACTTAATATACATATAGCATATATAATATATAGTTTTGAGAATTGTTTTTGAAAATATATATAGTATATAGTTTTGAAAACATTTTTGAAAATATATAGTTTTGAAAATATTTTTTGAAAATATATATAATATATAGTTTTAAAAAACATTTTTTGAATATATATATATATATATAATATAGTTTTAAAAACATTTTTTGAAAATATATATAATATATAGTTTAAAAAAAAACATTTTGAAAACATATAATATATAGTTTTGAAAATATATTTAATATAGTTTTTAAAATATTATTGAAAACATATAATATATAGTTTTTAAAATGGTTTTTGAAAATATAATATATGTTATATAGTTTTTAATGAGTGTTATTTATATATATATATATATATTGTTTATTATTTATTTATTATAATATGTTGTTACTAATATTATTATTATTATTATTATTATTATTATTATTATTATTATTATTTTAGGGGTCCAATAAGTCCAAAGTTCCAAAGTTCGAGTCCAAAAAGGAAGCCTAACCGAGCCTGCAAGCCTGACCCAGCAAGCAGACATGGTGGGAGGCCCAGCGTGCAAAGAAAGGTCCATTAGGGTTTCGGTATTTAGTCCCAGCGCTGCATATCCTGGACCGTCGGATCAACTCACCATTCGACGGTCGAGATGGTTTGAAGATTCCTCATTCCAGCCACAACCTACTGGCCATTTTCTCGGCACAATCACCACTCAACAAACGTGATTTCATGGGATTCAATAACAACCAATGCATGTATTTTAATCCTAGTGAAACACTAAATCGAACGATAAAGAAGGATTTCTAGGACTATAAATTCATGTAAAACTAAAGAAAAAGACTGAGAAAATCGAAGCAAACCAAGCAGTCATCAAGCAAAAAAAACGTTCGAATATACAAAAAACATCACAAAATATAAATGTTTCGTTGAAGGGGCTAGGCAGAGAGAAACACGTTCGCGGGGAAACTAAAAGACGCAGGAAACCGTCAGATCTCGTCGGAAAAAGGTAAATAACGAAGCTATTTTCTCAGATCTACGGCGGAGAGGGCATTATTTGAACGTTTGGGTTTTGGTTTTGGGTTCACGAGATCAAGAGGGTCATTTTGGGGGTGACTTGTTTTTTCGACCACCAGCGGTGGTGGTCGGAGGTGGTCTGAACGGTGGGTGGCCATCGACGGGTGACCGGGGTTCGACCAACTTAGGAAGGAAAGGAGAGAGAGTGTTATTTTTTAGAAATGAGGTTGAAATGATTTTTTGGGGGAGTTTTAAGGGGTATTTATAGGGGACCTTTGAGTAATTACAAGATTTTTAAATTATTTTTGCAGTCCTTGTAAGTTTGAAGTGTAATTCATTTTGGTCACCTGTTATAATTTTTCCTCTGAATTTCGAATTGTTTAGATTTAATACCTTTTTATAATTTATATTTTTTTAATTAAACCCCTCTAACTCTTTATTTTTTTTCTTGCAGCTCATTTTTAGCATCAAATTGATCCATGAATTTTAATTTATACAAATTTAGTCCTTTAAGTTTTTTATATATACTTTTTCTTTTCATTCTGTTTTTTTATTTTTTTTCTTCCAAAAATAACATTTATTTTTTATTCGTTTTTCTTTAAATTAACATTTTTGTCACTTATTTATTTATTTCCTTTAAAATTTAATTTTTTTCATTTTTTCTCTATTATTCTTTCTTTTAACTTGTTTTTATTTTTTATTTATTTTCTATTTTCTTTTAAACCTTATATATATATACTCTTTTTATTTAATATTCACTTATTTATTATATTTTACAATCTAATATCTTTTTGACCTTTTAGGGTAGTTTTAATCGACCGGAGGTAAGTAATTTGGATTGAATTTTTACTTTTTAATTTAACTTACAATTTTCTTAATTAAGACAACTGGAAATTAAATTAGTATCGAAAGGGCAGTACAAGGGCACTAATCATTCTTTGATTGTAACCAACTCCTGAATCCGACATATTTCTGGCGACTCTAGTTTTTATTTTTTTAAATAAATGATCGGTAGCGACTTTAACTCATTTATTCAAGTCGAAGTCCAATTTCGGGCCCACCCGAAAGAGGACTGGGACAAGATGAAAGGTCGAAGAAGGGGAAATGGTGCCAGAAGATGCAATTAGATTAGACAAAATTAGGCCATTATTTGTCTTTGTTTCGTTCCTGTTACACAACAAGAAGCAAATATTGGCAGCTATAATACTCTAATTTTTTCTAAAAAACTCGAATCAAATTAAAAGAGTTGGAGGATCAATTTGAAGATGTTCAAGTGTTGGTGTTGAATTAATTCAAGAGACACTGACGGTGAAAGTAGAAATTAATTCATGGAATTTCTGCATTCGATTGATGAGAGCTTTGAGAAATTTTAGCCATAAATGATGGATCTTTGCTTGATTGGGTATAATTGGGTTTAGATAGCCATGTGTTCATTTTGGTAAGTTAAAATCCCAAATTATTAAAACCTAAATTCCAAAAATTATTCCATTGGTCAAATTAACCCATCATCCTAAACCATTAACTACCCAAACTCATTACATTAGCCCAACAGTTCAACTCAAACCATACCCATCAGCAGCCCATTATCCAAAACCCAAATCCATACCCATGTAAACCCATAGCCCGTCACCAACCCAAGCCCATTTATAACATAACCCTCAATTAAGCCCAACTTTTTTAAGTGTGCAAAAAACCCTAGCACAGGTTCTTTTCTACTGCCACCGTCGAGTTTTCCTCTTCCACGTTGGCAGCAAACATCCCATGGCCCCTGCTCCACACACGCCAGAAGCACACGCACGAGCCACGCATCAGTGGCCCTGGTTCAAGCCCAGATCTTGCCAGCAAAGACCCCTATGCATGCCCATTGGTGGTCCCCAAGCATCTAACCGAGTCTCTAGCAATCCTCAACACCAAATCATCAATTACATGCAAAAAAACAGAGAAAATAAATCTGAGCTGTATTTTTGCTATTTTCGGCTTGCTGTAATTTTGGCGAAAAATTGGGTTCTATACAACCCAAAACAAAAGTGTAAAAAGGAGTTATCTTCTTCCCCGAACCCCCATTCGAAAACCATCTAGTTTGTTTTCCCCCTTTCATGTGCATTTTCTTCTTTCTTTTAGAAAGCAACCGAAAAAAGGAGGGAAATGAGAGGGGTTAAGCAACGGGCAGAGAGGTCGTTTCCAGAGCTGGAACACGAACGGTCGTGGTTTGTTTTTAGCATTTAGGGGCTTTTTTTCCTAGTTTTCAAGGTTCTAGAATGGAAAAAGGAGAGTCGAGGTGGCCTTTAGAACGTGTTTAGGAGCGTTCGGACACCGTTGGTGGTGGCCGAAGCATTGAGCGACGCCGTCGGTGGTGGTGAGGCTTTAGGAGCTTTCCAACAAGGAGATTTGGAGGGATTAGAATAGGAGTCAAAACGTCGTTCCTTCTTGGGTCAGGTTCGGCCTTCTTTAGGGCGTGAACGCCGCTGAATGGCGTGAGAGTGAAGGTCGACGGCGGGCTCTTGGGTTCTTCATGGTGACCGGCCGCATGATAGTGAGAGAGGGAGGAGAGAAAGGGATGTGAGGCTTTAGTTGTTTTTAGGTTTAAGAATAAGGGCATTTTTCCTGAAAAATCATCGGTGACCGGTATATTTACCGATCTAACACCGGTCAGACTATATTTCCCGATCTAACACCCTTTGCAGTAAAGCGCGACCTTGCTCCGCGCTATATACTGATTTGGCACCACATGGGGTAAGGCGCGCCCCCTGAACCGCGCTATATACTGACATGGAATACACGTGGGTATAGCTCGGCCCCTGGAGTACGCCTTACGCCACGTAGGGTATAGCCCCAGTTTTTTGCATTCATAGCAAATGATCGGGTCCTTCTCTTTTGGTTCATTTTTGAAACCTTCATTTCGTTTGAATTTTCTTCCTCGGTAAGGTCTCATCATTTTTCTGAACCGTTTGGCAAACAATGCCATTTCCTCATCATCGTCATCTTCATCCGAATCACTCTCATCTTAGTGAGGAGAAAACCGATTAGCTCTTCAAGAGTTAAGGACTTTAGGTTCTTAGCCTCGATGATTGCCGTCTTCTTGGATTGCCATGATTTTGGAAGTGAGTAAACTAACTTCCTCACAAGCTTTTCGTTTGGAATGATCCCTCCATATGATTTGAGACCATTGACAATCGTTGAGAATCTATCCGTCATAGCTTTGATATCTTCATTTGGTTTCATCCTGAAATTTTCATAGCTATGTGTTAGAAGACTAATTTTATATTCTTTTACCTTGTCGGTGCCTTCATGAGTGACTTGTAGTTTATCCCATATTTCTTTGGAGGTTGTACAAGATGAAACTCTTCCATATTCATCTGGTCCAAGAGTACAAAATATGATATGGATGGCTTTGGAGTTGAGCTGGAACATTCTTGTCTCTCCTTACTCTACAATCTTGGATGAGTGAGAGGCTTGATATATCCGTCTTCTACAACATTCCATGCTCCCATGTCACTCGCTTGAATGAAATATATCATCATATTCTTCCAATAGGAATAGTTAGCTCCATTGAAGAAATGAGGCTTGTTGTCGGGCATCGAATCGAGACCGGAGTATACGTTTGAAGTGGAGGCCATTAATGACTTTGATTATCGATGTAACTCTTCCCGAATCGACTCAAGAGGTGATTAAACCTTCGAGTTAGGCTCTGATGCCAATTATTGAGTTAATCGATCGATGGAATCGGCCAAGAGGGGGTGAATTGGCAATTAAAAAATTTCGGTGGAAGCTTTTGCAGAAAATTGAAAAGATTTGCAGAGCGATTTAGAGTGGTTCGACTTTCTCAACCAAAGTCTACGTCCACTATCTTATCTATCCACACTAAGGATTTTCCACAAATTCAGTAATTTGTCTTTCTTTTGAGGATAAAGAGTAACCTTACAAATCCCTCAATAATTATACCCCAAATTCTTGAGAACACTCTCTCCCAAAGAGAACAATACAAATTTTGCAAACTTACAAGAAAATCCTCACAAGGCAAGATGTTTGCACAATTCTAGAACAAAGAAAGAACACTAAAGAATAATACAATTGAGCACAATAAGTATTCTTGAAAGAAAAAATGAATATTGAATGAAATAGGCTTGAAAATGCTCAAACTTGAGGTTTGATGCTTTCTCTTTGATTCTCTCTTGATTCTTGTTGATTTTTGTTTCTTGCTATTGATCAATGGCTTCTAAGCTTGTTTATAACACCTTCAAATTATTATGAACGTTAGGGATGATTAGTGGAGTCAATAGAGTCATTTTAGTGTGAAATCAATTAATAAAACATCTTGGAGCATGGGGGGAATTGGTACCCCCACATGGGGAATCGGTTCCCTAAGTGTAAAATTCAAATATTTTGACCGTTGATCAGGGGGAATCGGTACCCCCTTGGGGGGAATCGGTTCCCTCCGAGCATTCTGTTTTTCTCGGAGCCAAACCATTCAGGGGGAATCGGTACCCCATGGGGGGAATCAGTTCCCTCTGAGCAATTTGGAATTTTGGCCTTTGAAATGGTTCGAAATATTTTGTAAAATTATTTTGAAATTATTTTAAGTTTAAAACTTAATTTTACACTTGAGTAAGGATTAAAAATGACATTTGAAAGATTTGGAGTAATATTTTGATATTCGAAAATTATATCGAATATACTTAGAAAATCTTAAAATTCATTTAACTTAATTTGTTATATCGAAATATCAAAATGTTTTCAACATATTTTGATGAAATTTATGCTCCAGTAGCTAGGATGAAGGCTATTAGAATGATATTTTCATTTGCATGTTATCATGGCTTCCCTTTATATCAAATGGATGTTAAAAGTGGATTTTTAAATGGGTTTATAAAAGAATAAATGTATGTGGAGCAACATCCCAGTTTTGAGGGTTCAAAATTTCCAAATCATGTTTTTAAATTGACAAAAACTTTATATGGTTTATAACAAGCTCTTAGAGCTTGGTAAGAAATATTGTCAAATTTTCTTATTGAAAAAGGTTGACACTACGTTATTTATAAAAAGTAAAAGTAAATATTTATTAGTAGTTTAAATTTATATTGATGTTAATATTTTTTGTTCTACTAATGATATTATTTGCCAAGAATTTGCTAAGCTAATGCAAGGTGAATTTGAGATAAGCATGATGGGGGAGCTTTCATTTTTCTTGGGCTCTAAATCAAGCAAAGAAAATATGACATCTTCATCAACCAAGCAAAGTACATCAAGAATATGCACAAAAAGTTTGGATTACAAAACGAGAAACCCCAAGTCACTCCTATGAGCTTATCTACAAAGCTTGACAATGATGAAGAAGGTAAGTGTGTAGATGTTAAACTTTATAGGTCTGTGATTGGATTATTGTTTTATCTTACCGCAAGTAGACCATAAATTATGTTTAGTGTTTGCTTATGTGCTAGATTTCAATTATGTCCTAAGGAGTCACATTTACAAGCCATTAAGAGAATCTTTAGATACAACCTTAAGGATACTCCTAGCATAAGACTTTGGTATCCTAGAGACTCTAGCTTTAGCTTGCATGTTGCCTCGGATGTGGATTATAAAGGTTGCAAATTAGATAGGAAAAGCACCTCCGGTACATGTCAATTCCTAGGAAATATGCTAATTTCATGGTTTTCAAAGAAACAAAATAGTGTCACATTATCTACCAGCGAAGAGGAATATATTTCTACTGATAGTTGTTGTGCACAAGTTTTATGGATGAAACAACAACTTTTAGACTATGGAATTGATGTGGGTACCATTCCTATCAAGTGTGACAATACTATTGATATTTGTTTCACTAAAAATCCCATCCAATATTCTAGAACTAAGTACATAGAGATTATACTTCATTTCATTAGAGATCATGTCTTAAAGAAATATATAGTTATAGAGTATGTAGATACTTTGTATCAAGTAGCCGACATTTTTACAAAACCTTTATAAAAAGAATGATTTTGGGAACTTATGAGAGAATTAGGTCTAACCACCTACCTTGACTTTGTGTTTATCTAATTTATGCACTTTTATGATTTTATAAAAAAAATGCATGCAACATGACATCTTTGATTCCTTATATTCAATTAGTTAGGGGGAGCTTAGGATTTTCATGAAAATTAAAAAAATGTTCAAATTACGCTTAAATGTGTATTTATTTATTTGAACATATTTGCCTTGTCTATTTAGAGTTTGCCTATACCACTATTAATGTCCTAAAGTATGCATTATGACTTTTGACCTTTTGGTTCTCTCTCACTAGATCTTTTATGCAACTTTAGCATTCATAGGTGTTTTTTTGTTTAACCTTGTATGAATAAATGAATGCTTGTATCTTGGTCAAAATGTTATGTCTCATATGGTCATATATGTAGTATGTTCTTAATTAATATTAAAAATTACATTTTTGGACTTATCTGCTGCATTTTTGGACCATTTTGTGCATCTAGTATTGGTACTATTCATTTAATACTGATATTGTTCTTCAAGTAATGATATTGTTTATGCAGCCTTGATAGGGTATCGATACTATTATTTTTTTCTTTGAAGTGTCGATATTCTCGTTGGATTATTGATACTCCTGGTATGGTTTTGAGTTAAAATACCCTAAATATCCCATTTTTTCCTTTTCTACTCCCACACAACAAAGCAACCGGCCAAAACTCTCCCCTAATCCCTTTGAAAATTTGTTTCAATCCTTCATTTTGGATTCGTTTTTGCACCATTTTTCTTCCTTCCAACATGCTATCATCATCAAACTCGTGCATTAATTATCTATTCCATCTCAATCCAACTTTTCAAGGTAAAATTTTCTAAAAACCCTAACTCTTTATTTTTAAATTTAGGTTTAATTTTAGTTAGGTTTTGATTAAATCAGTGAATATGCTTTACTTAAATTGCATTTTTACACTAGAATCTACTTTTTTAACTAAATCACACTAAATTCTTTCAAAAAATTTAAATTGGAAATTTAAAAAATTATAATATGTGTCTATAATACATATATTATAGCATATAACATTGTTTATATCTAAATATATATTTTCCTTTTGTAAAATATATTTTTACATATACTAATTTATATATATATATTAAGCCCATTATTTTTAACTTTAGTTTGTCTATTAAATGCCTTGAATTGTGGACTCATATTGAGTTTTAGGATTGATTGGTTGCATACATGTATATTGCTTTACTTTTTGCAAGTTCACTTTATCCCGACCTCTTTAAAATGTCTCATAAACGTCCCTAGTCCTCCTCCTCTCGAGCTAACCCACCTCCAAATCCTCCTCCAAATCCTAACCAATATCCTAATAAGCTAACCATATTGAATTCTTGCTTCAATGAATCCAATCATCAAAACCTTTATTCTAGGTGTACTACCCATTTTTTGTCATTAGGGGTGAGCGTATCCCTTCCGTTCTGGCTATGGACACCATTAAGTTTAAATACATCCACCTTCTTAAAGCATGGAAACTTGATATTACATTCAAAGTAAAACCAATTGTTTATCACCAACTCATCCGCATTTTCTATTCCAATGCGATTTGTATGCAAAATAAAGCTAGAACTCATAATGTGAGTATTCACTCCTATTTTTTGGGGCGATACGTCACTATTGATTCCGACACCATTGCCTCTTCCCTTGGCATAGATAACACCGGTATAGACAATGAGAAAGACTATGTCCCTTCCACCTTAGAAGTAGGAAAAAGTGCTAGTGTCTTTGATTTTCATGAGAGATTCTTGCATTTGATTATCTCTTGGTGATTTCGACCATCCGAAGGTAAATACTCTTTTCTCCACAGTGTTAACATTTGGTGGCTTCACTGCTTTCAACATAATAAAAGGATTAATTTTTCCCAAATTATTTTTGGTGAATTAGTTGACACCATTAACAATGTTCATTCTAGAGGGTTGAGTGTAATACCCAAATATCGAATCAGGAACTTTATTGAAAGAATTTAAAATTTGAGGATTTATTTAACAAATTGATAAAAGATGAGAATGGTTTGAAATGGTGATTTAGATTAAATTGTAGCAATGGATGATTATGAGGGAATTTTGGTACTTTAAGGGAAAATAAGTTTAAAATTTATTTTAATAAGATATTAAGTAAAGAGGGGAAAGGGAAAATAGGTTACCAAAAGTTATCATTTTCTCTTCTTTCTTTTCCCGTGGAAAAGTTCTCTTCCATAACTTAAGGTGAGTTTTCAATTTACTAGTTTATTCCTTTGTTTTTGGTTGGTTTTTAAAGCATTGAGTATAATAGAAGCTTAAGGAAGAATTAAATGGGATCAAAACTAAGTTATGGATGAGATAATAGAGATTGAAAAAATGAGTTTTTGAGTGTTATGTTAGAATATGAGTTTTTAATGATGTTTGTTAGTATATTTGACTTGTCAAATATGTAAATAAGAGATTAGAGGCAATGGATGGGTTTAAAAACATGTTGGAAAAAGTGGTGTGATTCTTATATTTGAATGTTCTTGGAACATTTTAGATGTTTTAAGAAGTTAAATGAAGTAAAGTCAATATGAATAGGTAGAAAAGAGTTTAATAGTATTGTTGGGGGTAAGCATAAGGAAATTTGACCAAATTTGGGTAAGTTTCGGGCTGAAAAATGTAAAATCTGGGTAATGGTATCGGTATTGATAGAACAGTGCCGATACTGTAGGCTTAAAATCAGTAGAATTCACTGAGTAGTATCGATACCGATTCAAGTGGTATCGATACCAAGAGGCATGTATCGATACTACGAAGATGGTATCAATACCATTGTTAACAGAATGTAGAAATGGTATCAGTACCATAATAGGGTATCGGTACCATAGTATATTAGTATCGATACCATGGTAGGGGTATCGATACTATTGAGCCAAAAATATTAAAATAAGCTAAGATTGTTATAGAAAATATAATAATATGTACTCTTGAGTAATGTTTAAGTATAATTGTTTGGAAATATACTAACAATTGATATTGTACATGTCTTTATTAGATGCTTGAGTAGATCGAAATCAAGCTCCTGAGAAAAGCAAAACGAAAGGAAAAGGCAAAGTACCTGAGTAATCAACTTTGCATTTTGGATATAATAGCGAGGCAACCCAGGTGAGTGCATTTATTGTAACATCCCAAACTACGGGTTAGTGACTAAATTGTAAAACTTCATAATGTGGTGATTAAAGTAGGATATTTGAATAGTTTAGTGATTTATTCGAAAGTATTTCCCTGAAAATTATTAGTAATTATCAAAGGAATTAAAGGGTAAACTGGTAATTTGATAGGAAAGATTTTTATTTCCATATAATATAAGGAAGCCACGTGTAAGGGATGGAAAAAAGCCAGAGTTATCTTCTTCTCCTTTGTTCTTCCATACGAGAGAGAGCCACATCAAAGGTGAGTTTTCTATTTTGTTGATTATTTGTTGAATTAAAGGTTGGGTTTTAATTATTAGATGATAACTAAGCTTAAGGAAAGCTTAAGTTGTCTTATAATCAAAAGATGAAGAAGTTATAAGAGATTAATGAAAATGGGTTTTTATATGAAATTATGGAAAAGATTTGACAAGTTGAATTTGAAGTTAAATTTGACTTGTCATCAACCTAATTAAAGAATATGAAGTATTAGAATTTGATTTAGAACATATTGAAATTTTAGTATGATTTTTGAATTCTAGGAAAAGAAGTGGATTTTGAAGTTAAGGATGTATTGAATGAGTATTAATGAGTTCAAGTATGAGTATATGAGTTAAGTATATGTAAAGGAGTGAAATAGGAAGTGTTTGAGCATAAATGAGGTGATTTTTGTGCTCAAAATATAATTTCTGGTCATAGGGTATCGATACCATATGTAGGGGTATCGATACCTCCTCTTGAACGAAAAAGTTACAGAATGTCAGTATGGTATCGATACCCTCCTAAAGATGAAAATTTCCATAATGTTAGCAAGGTATCTATAACATAGGCAGGGTATCTATACCATAGACAGGGTATCTATACCTCAGTTAGCGATGTATTGATACCTACTTTATACAAGAAATGAAATTGGTCTTTCCTTTAATGTAAGAATTAGAAGATTAAAGTATACAATTGGATTATTGATATGTATAAATGTATTACTATGTAGATATATAAAGTAATTTCGTTCCGAAACAAACGAAGGATTAGGATCGAGTCAAAACAAGCAAGGCTAAGGTGAGTGCATTTTATAGTTAAAGTGTATAGAGATAAGACTTGTGATAAGTCTATCTCTGATAGTTGCATTCATGATTTTATACTCATGTACATGCATACATATATTATTGTTATAGTGATATCATGCATAATTTATTATGCTTTAATATGATATTGTGTGAACGAATGCCATTACAAGAGAAATAATCCAGGTATGTGGAATAATGGAAACGATTATATGTGTTTATATGAAAAGTGATGAAAAGATATGAAATGAGAAATGTATTCATTTTTAAGCCCATGTTATATGATATGAGAGCTGTAGGTATAGTTGGCATGCCAAGAGTCGAGGGTTTATAGTAGTCCTTCGGGACATATCCAGTGGTCCGTTAGAACGTATCCAGTGGTCCTTCGGGATGTATCCAGTGGTCATTCGGGACATAGTGGTCCTTCGGGACAAATATTTGCTGCCCCTAGTGGGAATTTATAAGCTGTGGTGACAACATTAGTGCACAACCTCAATGTACTCACATACCTCTGTTCTCAATAATATACATGGGCAATTGAAAGATAAATTAAAGTGAAAGTAATATAAGAAGGTAAGTTTCATATGTGCATGACATGATTATATATGTTATAGTGAAATATATACATGCATATTGAAATGTCATGATCAAATGGTAAGAATGCATATTCATGAATCTATTATTACATGTTCATTTATTGCCTCACTAAGTCTATGACTTAGCATGTAAATGATTTACACGTAGGTACCAAGAAACAAGAAGAGCAGTAATAGAAGTGGCAAGGATAACATCACTACTAAAAGATCATATCAGAAGTAATTGACAAAGTAGGTATTTTGGCTGTGTATATAGTGTTGGCATAAGTTGTTAATTACAAATGTTCTGATCAATTTTGTATTTTGTGTCTTTTTATGTAAATTAACGTATTTTGTTTTAATGAAAGTTTAAAATTTCCCTGTATTTCTTTAAGTTTCAAAGTTTGAAAAGTCAATGTGACACCTCGGACTCATATTCGGGTCGGATACGGGTTAGGGGTGTTACATTTAATGGTATCAGAGCTAAGGTTTAGTCGATTCTTGACATAAATCGAAGTCTAAGTGTCTTATAATGTATACATACCAATAAAATATTGAAAACTTCTGATCTGATTGAATAGTAAGTATGATGTTTTGCTAATAGAATGATATGATTGTGTCTTAATAGATGTCCGGACAAGGTAGTTCTAGAAATGAAACGGGAGATGATAGACCCGCTGAAAGCAGTAATTCACCTGTCCTGGCCAGGCAGAGTGAAGAACAGACACCCTCTGGAGTGCCTGTGAATGATCAAGATGTGTGTTTTAGGACGTTAGATGCGGTATTGACGCGTTTCTAACCTTCAGCTACTTCAACTCCAAAAATGAATTTTGCAAAAGAGTTGAAGGGCTTAGGAGCACCAGAATTTAAAGGTGAACCAAAAGAATGTCTTGTTGCTGCGGACCTTTGGTTTAATGACATGAAAATCATGCTTGAGGGACTTTATTGTTCCGATGCTAACAAGCTGGATGGAGTCGTCTCCTTGCTTCGAGGGCAAGCGAGAATTTGGTGGACCAACGTTACATTGAGAATGTCTGGTGATCAAGTAATTTGGTCCTTGTTTTTAGAAGATTTCAAGAATAAATACATCGGAGATCAGTTCATTTGACAAATGAAGCAAGATTTCATGAACCTGAAGCAATAGAACCGTACAGTGTATGAGTATGAATGTGAATTCAGCAAGTTAAGTCGCTTCGCTACTGAGTTAATTCATACGAATAAGGATGCTTGCGAATGGTTTGCATAGGGATTACGTCTGAAAGAGATGTTAATTGTGTTGAATTTATCTTCATTTCAAGAAGTGGTGAATCGTGCTAAAGCTCTGGAAAGAGCTCAGAATGAGAGGTTCGAAGATTCTCGAGCTCAGACATCGAAAAATCGAGTGCATCATCGAGTGTTGCACCATCAAAAAGGGACAGAGATGTTAGTTCTCGACCCCAAGCGCGGTCAGAATCAGTGGTGTCCTCTGCTAGAGGATTAAATTCAATGAGGGTCAGACAAACTCAGTCAGTGGGATCTGGAGCTGGGAGATCTAACCAAAGCCAAGTCCGTCAATGCCCACATTGTGGAAAGAATCATTCTGGGATATGTAGAATGATTTCTAGAGCTTGCTTCAGATATGGGGACACTGGACATTTTGTTCGGGATTATCCCAGGGTAGCCGGTGAATCTGCACAGCCAGAGAGGTCTATTTCTACAGGCCAAAGGGGAAGAGGTAGAGGCAGAGGAAGAAGTCAGTCAAAGTCCTCTGCTCAACAAGAGATACGTTCCACTGCTTGAGTGTATAATCTCAGGACCAATGAGGATCGGGATGATCCATAGATTATAACAGGTACCTTTCTGTTGTTTGATAAACATGTTATGGTTTTGATTGATACGAGGTATACATATTCATACATTACTAGTAAGTTAGTGAGAGAATTGAACATTCAGTTAGAAACTCCTAGCAATGAGGTGATAGTGACGAATCCGTTAGGGCACAGTGCTCGGGTAAATATGGTGAGTCGAGGGTGTCCCATACGAATTCAAGGAATTGAATTTCCTGCTAACCTGATGGAATTACCCTTCGACAAATTTGAAGTGATACTGGAAATAGATTGGTTATATCGTTATTACGCTAATGTCGACTGTAAACTGAAAAGAGTAATGTTGAGAAGTCCCGGAAGAGGTAAAAGTTATGGTGTTTAGTGAAGGGTAGAATCTATTGGCAAATGTAATCTCAGTGACGACGGCAAAGAAGTTACTATTATAAGGATGTCAAGGGTTCGTTGCTAATGTGCTGGATATAAGAGCCAAAGACAAAGGGATTGAAGAAATCCTATAGTGAGAGAGTTCTCTGATGTATTTCCTGCAGAGTTGCCAGGGTTACCTCCAGACAGAGAGGTAGAATTCCATATTGAAATAATGCCTAGAACTGCACCTATTGCCATGGCTCCATACAGAATGGCTCCAAAAGAATTGCAAGAGTTAAAGATACAATTACAGGAGTTACTGGACAAAGGGTTTATTAGACCAAGTGTATCACCTTGTGGAGCTCCAGTTCTATTTGTTAAGAAGAAATATGGATCAATACATCTTTGTATCGACTATCAACAGCTCAATAAAATGACCATCAAGAACAAGTATCCACTCCCCCGAATTGACGATTTATTTGATCAATTGAAGGGAGCTTCAGTGTTCTCGAAGATTAATTTACATTCGAGTTATCATCAATTAAAGATTCAAGATAAGGACATTCCAAAGACGCCATTTAGAACAATATATGGTCACTATGAGTTTATTGTAATGCCGTTTGGAGTTACGAATGCACTAGCTGCTTTCATGGATCCAATTAACATAATATTCCAATCCTATTTGGATCAGTTTGTGGTGGTGTTTATTGATGATATTTTAGTGTATTCAAAGTCAGAAGAAGAGCATAGTTTGCACTTGAAGATCGTTTTACAGATTTTACGAGATAAGAAGTTGTATGCTAAATTATCAAAATGTGAATTTTGGTTGAATGAAGTGGCATTCCTTGGACATGTAATTTTTGTAAAAGGAATTCGAGTGGATCCTCAAAAGATTAAAGCTATTCTGGAGTGGGAAGTTCTAAAGAATGTATCAGAAGTTTGAAGTTTTATGGGGTTAGCTGGTTATTATCGAAGGCTCGTTAAAAACTTTTCGATAATAGCTTTACCTTTAACTAAGTTATTGAGAAAAGAAGTAAAATTTGCTTGGACTCAGGAATGCTAAAAGAGTTTAGAAAAGTTAAAGAAGATTTTGACAGAAGCTCCAGTGTTAGTCCAACCTGAGCCTGGCAAGGACTTTGTAGTGTTAGTGATGCGTCTCATAATGGTTTGGGATGCATGCTAATGCAAGAAGGCAAAGTGGTGGCCTATGCTTCGAGGCAACTAAAACCACATGAAAAGAAATATCCAATGCACGATCTGGAGATTACTGTAGTAGTGTCCGCTCTTAAGATTTGGTGTCACTACTTGTATGGTGAAAGATGTTATTTATATACCGATCACAAGAGTTTAAAGTACTTGATGACTCAGAAAGAGTTGAATTTAAGACATAGAAGATGGGTGGAATTTCTCAAAGATTATGATGTTGTGATTAATTTCCATCCGGGAAAAGCAAATGTGGTAGTGGATGCTTTAAACCGAAAGACGTTTGCAGCCTTACGAGCTATGGATGCTAGACTATCATTTAGTGAAGATGGTGCTATTTGTGTTGAACTGACTCTCAAGCCATCATGGCTAGATCGAATTGCAAGCAAGCTAGGGATGAAAAGTGTTTAAAGAAGTTACAGCAAATAAGGAATGGAGAGCGTACAGATTATGAGATGAAAGTTGATGGGAACCTATATTATCAAGGGAGGCTAATGATTCCAGATGATGATGAATTAAGGAATGATCTAGTAACGAAAGTTCACTGTAGTCCATTAACGTTGCACCCGGGAGGAAACAAAATGTATATGGACCTCAAGAGTCGATATTGGTGGCATGGAATAAAGAAAGACATTATAGAACGTATCTAAGTGTTTGACTTGTCAGCAAGTCAAGGTTGAGCATCAGGTTCCGTCAGGATTATTACAACTGATGTCGATTCCTCAGTGGAAATGGGAGAACCTAGCAATGGATTTTGTACGGGGATACCTTTAACTCCGAATAAAATAGATTCAATATGGGTGATCGTAGATAGATTGACTAAGTCAGCCCATTTTATTTCGGTATGAGTTGACTTTTCCATGGATAAGTATACCGAATTGTATATCAGGGAGATTATACGTCTACATGGTGTACCTGTTTCTATTATTTCGGAACAAGATACTAGATTTACTTCACGGTTTTGGAAATCATTACATAAAGCATTGAGAACTCGGTTGAACTTTAGTACAACATTTCGTCCTCAAACCGATGGACAATCCGAGAGAACAATCCAAATTTTGGAGGATATGTTGAGAGCTTGTGTTATTGAGTTCAAAGGATCATGGGAGAGGTACTTGCCACTTTATGAATTCGTGTACAACAATAGTTATCAATCAAGTATCAAAATGGCACCCTATGAAGCTCTTTACGGGAGGAAGTGTCGTACCCCTTTGAATTGGTTCGAGCTTAAAGATAGAGAAATCCTTGGTCCTAAGTTGATTCAGGAAGTAGAAGAAAAGGTCCAAATAATTCAAAGTAATCTCCAAGCAGCAGCTGATAGACAGAAATCATATGCAGACCTAAAAAGAAAAGAAATTGAGTTCCAAGTTGGAGATAAAGTGTTTTTAAAAGTGTCTTCATGGAAGAAAGTTTTGAGGTTTGGTCGAAAAGGAAAGTTGAGTCCTCGATTCATTAGACCCTATGAGATCGTACAAAGAGTGGGAACAGTGGCATATCAACTAGCTTTACCACCTGAGATGGAAAAGATACATGATGTCTTTCATGTTTCAATGATTCGAAGATATAGATATGATCCTACTCATATCGTGACACCAGAAAAGATTGAAATTCAACCTGACCTGACTTATGAGGAAGAACTTGTTCAAATATTAACTCACGAAGTGAAACAACTAAGGAATAAGACTATTCCTTGGGTCAAAGTTCTATGGACAAATCACAAGGTAGAATAAGCGACGTGGGAACGTGAAGAGGACATGAAGATTCAATACCCCCATCTATTTGTACAATGAAAATTCAAGGAAGAATTTTTTAAGGGGGAGAGATTTGTAACATCCCAAACTACGGGTTAGTGACTAAATTGTAAAACTTCAGAATGTGGCGATTAAAGTAGGATATTTGAATAATTCAATGATTTATTCGAAAGTATTTCCTGAAAATTATTAGTAATTATCAAAGGAATTAAAGGGTAAAATGGTCATTTGACAGGAAAGATTTTTATTTCCTTATAATATAAGGAAACCACGTGTAAGGGATGGAAAAAAAGCCAGAGTTATCTTCTTCTCCTTTGTTATTCTATACGAGAGAGCCACAACAAAGGTGAGTTTCTATTTTGTTGATTATTTGTTGAATTAAAGGTTGAGTTTTGATTATTAGATGATAACTAAGCTTAAGTTGTCTTATAATCAAAAGATGAAGAAGTTATAAGAGATTAAAGAAAATGGGTTTTATATGAAATTATGGAAAATAGTTGATAAGTTGAATTTGAAGTTAAATTTGACTTGTCATCAACCTAATTAAAGAATATGAAGTATTAGAATTTGATTTAGAACATATTGAAATTTGAGTATGATTTTTGAATTATAGGAAGAGAAGTGGATTTTGAAGTTAAGGATGTATTGAATGAGTATTAATGAGTTCAAGTATGAGTAGATGAGTTAAGTATATGTAAAGGAGTGAAATAGGAAGTGTTTGAGCAGAAATGAGGTGATTTTCGTGCTCAAAATATAATTTTTGGTCATAGGGTATCGATACCATATGTAGGGGTATCGATACCTCCTCTTAAACGAAAAATTACAGAATGTCAATATGGTATCGATACCCTATAGGGTGTATTCATACCCCCTTAAAGATGAAAATTTCCAGAATGTTAGCAGGGTATCTATACCAGAGGCAGGGTATCTATACCATAGACAGGGTATATATACCTCAGTTAGGGATGTATTGATACCTACTTTATACAAGAAATGAAATTGGTCTTTCCTTTAGTGTAAGAATTGGAAGATTAAAGTATACAATTGGATTATTGATATGTATAAATGTATTACTATGTAGATATAGAACACAATTTCATTCCGGAACAAACGAAGGATTAGGATCGAGTCAAAACAAGCAAGGGTAAGGTGAGTGCATTTTATAGTTAAAGTGTATAGAGATAAGACTTGTGATAAGTCTATCTCTGATAGTTGCATTCATGATTTTATACTCATATACATGCATACATATATTATTGTTATAGTGATATCATGCATAATTTATTATGCTTTAATATGATATTGTGTGAACGAATGCCATTACAAGAGAAATAATCCAGGTATATGGAATAATGGAAATGATTATATGTGTTTATATGAAAAGTGATGAAAAGATATGAAATGAGAAATGTATTCATGTTTAAGCCCATGTTATATGATATGAGAGCTGTAGGTATAGTTGACATGCCAAGAGTCGAGGGTTTATAATAGTCCTTCGAAATATATCCAGTGGTCCTTCGAGACATAGTGGTCCTTTGGGACAAATATTTACTGCCCCTAGTGGGAATTTATGAGTTGTGGTGATAGTATTAGTACACAACCTCAATGTACTCACGTACTTGTGTTCTAAATAATGTACATGGGCAATTGAAAGATAAATTAAAGTGAAAGTGATACAAGAAGGTAAGTTTCATATGTGCATGACATGATTATATATGTTATAGTGAAATATATACATGTATATTAAAATGTCATGATCAAATGATAAGAATGCATATTCATGAATCTATTGTTACATGTTCATTTATTACCTCGCTAAGTCTATGACTTAGCGTATAAATGATTTACACGTATATACCAAGAAACAAGAAGATCAGCAATAGAAGTGGCAAGGACAACATCACTATTAAAAGATCAGATCAGAAGTAATTGACAAAGTAGGTATTTTGGTTGTGTATATAGTGTTGGCATGTAATAAATTGTTAATTACAAATGTTCTGATTGATTTTGCATTTTGTGGTCTTTTTATGTAAATTAACGTATTTTGTTTTAATGAAAGTTTAAAATTTCCCTGTTTTTCTTTAAGTATCAAAGTTTGAAAAGTCAATGTGACACCTCAGACTCATATTCAGGTCAGATATAGGTTAGGGGTGTTACATTTATTATGTACGTAGATGTTACGGTAATTATAGATTTATGATTTATTGATATATGTATGACGATTACCCAATGGGCACTTTGTGTGCAAAAAGTTAAGAAATTATATGAATTTTCGTAATGGTAGTGAGTGTGCAACACATGTAAATTATAATAAGTTTGTAAATTACCATATTGGCACTACGTGTGCAAATTATAGAATTTATAATGAATTGAAAGAGTTAAGTGATATTATGAATAATTATTAGAGTAAAAATAGTTATAATGTAAAAGATTAACGGCCTAGCTCTGCATTTGGCAGAAAGGTGTCAATTATACCAGTTAGATGAACAGTTAAATATCGTTGAGTAAAATATTAATGGCCTAGTTGTGCAATTAGAAGAAAGGTGCAATAATGCAAGTTAGATGAACGGTTAAATACCGTTGAGTAAAAGATTAATGGTCTAACTGTGCATTTGGCAGAAATGTGTCAATTATGCCAGTTAGATGAACTGTTAAATACCGTTGAGTAAAAGATTAAACGCCTAGCTATGCATTTGGCAGAAATGTGTCAATTATGCCAGTTATATATGAATGGTTAAATACCGTTGAGTAAAAGATTAATGGCCAAGCCGTGCATTTGGAAGAAAGATGCAATTATGCCAATTAGATGAACGATTAAATACCGTTGAGTAAAAGATTAATGGCCTAGTTGTGCATTTGGACAGAAATGTGTCAATTATGCCAGTTAGATGAACGAGTAAATACCATTGAGTAAAAGATTAATGGCCTAGCAGTGCATTTGGTTGAAATGTGTCAATTATGGCAGTTTGATGAACGGTTAAATACCGTTGAGTAAAAGATTAACGGCCTAGTTGTGCATTTGGCAAAATATGTCAATTATGCCAGTTAGATGAACGGTTAAATACCGTTGAGTAAAAGATTAATGGCCTAGTTGTGCATTTGGCAGAAATGTGTCAATTATGCCAGTTAGATGAACGAGTAAATACCATTGAGTAAAAGATTAATGGCCTAGCAGTGCATTTGGTTGAAATGTGTCAATTATGCAGTTTGATGAACGGTTAAATACCGTTGAGTAAAAGATTAACGGCCTAGTTGTGCATTTGGCAAAATATGTCAATTATGCCAGTTAGATGAACGGTTAAATACCGTTGAGTAAAAGATTAATGGCCTAGCCATGCATTTGGTAGAAATATGTCAATTATGCCAGTTAGATGAATGGTTAAATACCATTGAGTAAAATATTAATGGCCTAGCTGTGCATTTGGTAGTAAGGTGTCAATTATGCCAGTTAGATGAACGGTTAGATACCTTTGAGTAAAAGATTAATGGCCTAACTGTGCATTTGGGAGAAATATGTCAATTATACCAGTTAGATGAACGATTAAATACCGTTGAGTAAAAGATTAATGGCCTAACTGTGTATTTAGTAGAAAGGTGTCAATTATGCCAGTTAGATGAACGGTTAAATACCATTGAGTAAAAGATTAATGGCCTAGCTGTGCATTTTGAAGAAAGGTGTCAATTATTCCAGTTATATGAACGATTAAATATCATTGAGTAAAATATTAATGGCTTAACTGTGCATTTGGCATAAATATTTCAATTATGCCAGTTAGATGAACGGTTAAATACCGTTGAGTAAAAGATTAATGGCCTAGCTGTGCATTTGGTAGAAATGTGTCAATTATGCCAGTTAGATGAATGGTTAAATACCGTTGAGTAAAAGATTAATGGCCTAGATCTCCATTTGGCAGAAAGGTGTCAATTATGCTAGTTAGATCAACGATTAAATACCGTTGAGTAAAAGATTAATGGCCTAGTTGCATCTAGCAGAAAGGTGTCAATTATGCCAGTTAGATGAACGGTTAAATACCATGAGTAAAATATTAATGGCCTAGCTGTGAATTTGGCTGAAAGGTGTCAATTATGCCAGTTAGATGAACGGTTAAAACCGTTGAGTAAAAGATTAATGGCCTAGATGTGCATTTGGAAGAAATGTGTCAATTATGCCAATTAGATGAACAGTTAAATACCATTGAGTAAAAGATTAATGGCCTAGTTGTGCATTTGGCATAAATATGTCAATTATGCTAGTTAGATGAATGGTTAAATACCGTTGAGTAAAAGATTAATGGCCTAGCTGTGAATTTGGTAGAAATGTGTCAATTATGCCATTTAGATGAACGGTTAAATACTGTTGAGTAAAAGATTAATGGCTTAACTGTGCATTTGGCAGAAATGTTTCAACTATGGTAGTTAGATGAACGGTTAAACACCGTTGAGTAAAAGATTAATGGCCTAGCTATGCATTTGCTAGAAAGGTGTCAATTATACCAGTTAGATGAACGGTTAAAAACCGTTGAGTAAAAGATTAATGGCCTAGATGTGCATTTGGAAGAAATGTATTAATTATACCAGTTAGATGAACGGTTAAATACCATTGAGTAAAAGATTAATGCCTTAGCTATGAATTTGGCAGAAATATGTCAATTATGTCAGTTAGATGAACAGTTAAATACCATGGAGTAAAAGATTAATGGCCTAGCTGTGAATTTGGTAGAAAGGTGTCAACTATGCCAGTTAGATGAATGATTAAATACCGTTGAGTAAAATATTAATGGCCTAGCTATACATTTGGCAGAAATGTGTCAATTATGCCAGTTAGATGAACGGTTAAATACCGTTGAGTAAAAGATTAATAGCCTAGTTGAGCATTTGGCAGAAAGGTGTCAATTATGTCAATTAAATTAACGGTTAAATACCGTTTAGTAAATGATTAATGACCTAGCTGTGCATTTGGTAGAAATGTGTCAATTATGCCAGTTAGATGAATGGTTAAATACCGTTGAGTAAAAAAATAATGGCCTAGCTGTGCATTTGGCAGAAAGGTGTCAATTATGCCAGTTAGATGAATGATTAAATACCGTTGAGTAAAAGATTAATGGCCTAGCTGTGTATTTAGAGGAAAGGTGTCAATTATTCCAGTTAGATGAATGGTTAAATACTGTTGAGTAAAAGATTAATGGCCTAGCTGTGCATTTGGTAGAAAGATGTCAATTATGCCAGTTAGATGAACAGTTAAATACCGTTGAGTAAAAGATTAATGGCCTAGCTGTGCATTTGGAAGAAAGGTGTCAATTATGCCAGTTAGATGAATGATTAAATATCGTTGAGTAAAAGATTATTGGCCTAGCATGCATTTGGTAGAAATGTGTAATTATGCCAGTTAGATGAATGTTTAAATACCGTTGAGTAAAAGATTAATGGTCTAACTGTGCATTTGGCAGTAAGGTGTCAATTATGCCAGTTAGATGAACGGTTAAATACCGTTGAGTAAAAGATTAATGGCCTAACTGTGCATTTGGGAGAATGGTGTCAATTATACCAGTTAGATGAACGATTAAATACCATTGAGTAAAAGATTAATGGCCTAGCTGTGCATTTGGTAGAAAGGTGTCAATTATGCCAGTTAGATGAATGGTTAAATACCGTTGAGTAAAAGATTAATGGACTAGCTGTGCATTTTGCAAAAAAGTGTCAATTATGCCAGTTATATGAACGGTTAAATATCGTTGAGTAATAGATTAATGGCTTAACTGTGCATTTGGCAGAAATGTTTCAATTATGCCATTTAGATGAACAATTAAATACCGTTGAGTAAAAGATTAATGGCCTAGCTGTGCATTTGGTAGAAAGGTATCAATTATGCCAGTTAGATGAACGGTTAAATACCGTTGAGTAAAAGATTAATGGCCTAGATGTGCATTTGGTAGGAAAGTGTCAGTTATGATAGTTATATGAACGGTTAAATACCTTGAGTAAAAGATTAATGGCTTAACTGTGCATTTGGCAGAAAGGTGTCAATTATGCTAGTTAGATGAACAGTTAAATACCGTTGAGTAAAAGATTAATGGCCTAGCTGTGCATTTGGCAGAAATGTGTCAATTATGCAAGTTAAATGAAATGTTAAATGCCTTTGGGTAAAAGACTAAAGGAATTCTAATGCGTTTTGATATAAACCATGGATAAGTGGTTTGAAAGGATGTCATATATATATATATATACAATGTACAACAATGCATAAGTGGTATGAAAGGATGCCATAGATATATATATAGTGTACAAAAATGCATAATTGGTTTAAATGGATGTCATAAAGGAAAAGGTAAACAGTGTATAATGGGCATGAAAGGATGTCCCATATAAAAATACAAAACGGTGTATTAACAGTAATTAAGGTGTCACCCATAATGATTATAAAAGATACATGATCAATTGGCACTTTGGTGCAATACATGTATAGTACTTTCTCATTTAATGTACACAGGGAAAATAAAGAATAATGGGGAAAATATACAGAAGGATAAGTATGATGGGCCTAGTAAGAATAATTGCAATGATTGTATTAAAGAATTATGATTGAACTGAGAATGGCTTATCTGATCCTTAGGGATTATGCAATTTAATTCGACATTCATTGCTTATAAGATATTTATGTATAAATTATGATATCTTTATAGTATTATGTCTCACTAAGTAAATACTTAACGTGTGTTGATTTCAAGCGTAGGGAACGATCAAGGTTTTGCCAAGTAATGAGTGTAGCAGTAACAACTTTCATCAATTAAAGGTTGACTCATCAGTAACATTAGGACAATCTTATTAATTTTGAGAACTTAGTTGGCATGAAAATAAACTATAGTAAATATTTTGTTATGTATTTAAGTGATAGTTTTAGTATTTTGCTTCTATAAATATCATATTTTTTGTAGTTGTTCAAATTGAAACAAAATTTTACTGGTTTTCAAATGAAAAAAGTTTTTATAAAGTGATGTGACATATGTATCTCGTGTACGGAAAGGTATACGGGATATGAGTGTTATATCAAGTCTCTTGTTCATGGTTATCTTCCAAGTCATCTTTTTTTTCAAAGTTGGTATTTCAGTCGATCTTAATACTGCCATCCCCCTTAGTACCTTAATTGATGTCAAATATCTTCGTAAGTCGGGTTGGGAACAAGTTGGAGACACATGGCAAAGGAAAGATAAAGGGCAACAAGGTGTGAGTTCATCTAGAACGGCTCCAACTCAACTTCAAGACGATGATGCGTTGCACGATGTTGATGATCCGATGATGTAATACCCTAATTTTGTATGGAAAAATCGAATCGGATTAAAGGAGATCGAGGACCAATTTGAATATGTTCAAGTGTTGGTGTTGAATTAATTCAAGAGGCACTGACGGTGAAAGTAGAAATTAATTCATGGAATTTCTACATTCGATTAATGAGAGCTTTGAGAAATTTTAGCCATATATGATGGATCTTTGCTTGATTGGGTATAATTGGGTTTAGATAGCCATGTGTTTATTTTTGGAAATTTAAAAGCCCAAATTATTAAACCTAAATTCCAAAAATTATTAATCCAAAATTAAAGTTAGTCCATTCGTCAAATTAACCCATCACCGTAAACCATTACCTACCCAAACTCATTACATCAGCCCAACAGTTCAACTCAAATCATACCCATCAATAGCCCATTATCCAAAACCCAAACCCATGTAAACCCATAGCCGGTCACCAACCCAAGCCCATTTACAACATAAAACCCAGTTAAGCCCAACTTTCTTAAGTGTGCAAAAAACCCTAGCAAATGTTCTTTTATGTTGCATCCGAGGAGCTTTCCTCTTCCACGTTGGAAGCAAACATACCATGGCCCATGATCCATACACGCCAGTAGCACACGCACGAGCCTCGCATTAGTGGTCGTGGTTCAAACACAGTAATTACCAGCAAAGACCCCTCGTTGGTGGTCCCAAGCATCCAACCGAGTCTCCAGCAACCCTCATCACCAAATCATCAATTACATGCAAAAAAACAGAAAAAACAAATCTGAATTGTATTTTTTATATTTTTGGCCTATTGTAATTTTGGAGAAAAGATGGGTTCTATAAAACCCAAAACAAAAGTGTAAAAGAGGGTTCACTTCTTCCCCGACCCCCCATTCGAAAACAGCAAATGTACTCTCTCGATTATTTTTCAGGATCTCAATCGATACAAAAAACCAGATTTCAAAGTTATCATCTAGTTTTTTTTCTTTTCAAGTGCCTTTTCTTCTTTCTTTTAGGAAGCAACAAAACAAAAAAATGAGGAAATAAGAGTTTACCCGGGTCGAGCGTCGGGTAGGGAGGTCATCGCCGAAGCAAAAATACGAACGGTCGTGGTTTAATTTTAGCGTTTAGGGGCTATTTATCCTAGTTTTCTAGGTTCTAAAACCGGAAAAAGGAGAGTCGAGGTGACCTTTAGGACGTGTTTAGGGGAGTTCGGCCACCGTTGGTGGTGGTGAGGCTTTAGGAGCTTTCGGTCGAGGAGATTTGGAGGGGTTAGAATAGGAGTCAAAGCGTCATTCCTTCTTGGGTCAGGTTCGGCCTTCTTTGAGGCGTGAACGCCGATGAACGGCGTGAAAGTGAAGGCCGACGGCGGGAACTTAGGTTCTCTATAGTAACTGGTTGTGTGATGGTGAGAGAGGGACGAGAGAAAGGGACGTGAGGCTTTTAGTTGTTTTTAGGTTTAAGATTAAGTCTAACCTAAATTAGCTGATTTTAGGTCATATAGGATAAATGGGTAAATCGCATCCAATTCCCTTAACCTTTGCAGTGTTGTCGCACTTTAGTCACCAGATTTCCTTTTTTGTGTATTTTGATTTTGGGCATACTGATTTCATTTCATTAATTTTGGTCACTTATCTCTGTTTCATTTATCTTAATTTTTATCTGCTTCTTCTGTTTGTTTATGTTTTAGTCACTTATATGCATTTTATTTATTTTAGTATTAGCATGCTTTTATTTTGTTTGTTTTCAATTTAGTCACTATTGTGGTTTTCAGTTTGTTTTAAATTAGTTGCAGTTTTTATTTTTATTTTATTTTGGTCCCTGATTTTAAAATACTAATGTTTAACGTTAATACAACCTTATGGTGACCCGTCCTGGGGTATGATCCACATCTAATTTAACCGTTAATTTACTAACTTCTAACATCTAACTTGTATAAAATTGTTTGAATTAATTTATGATCTCATGATGACTCGTCCTAGGGTATGATTCACATTAATTATGGTTCGAGTAATAACTAAAAATTAACCCTTAACTTCAAATTTTATTCTATTGATTTATTTTTTGTTATTTACATTTCAGCCTTTTAATTTTATGTTATTTAATTTTTTGCTTTTGATTATCAATGTTTACATTTCAGTCCTTTAAATTCTAACTTTTAATTTTATGTAATTTAGACCTTATATTTTTTCTTATTTCATTTTAGTCCTTATGTTAGCTCTTTGATTTTACTATGCATCTTTTAAATTATTTTAATTTTGTCCTTTATGTATTTTGATTGCTTTCAATTTTGGTTGATAATTTTAACTTCATTTTAATTTAGTCCTGGAATTTTAGATTTTGAATTAAACCTTTATATTTAGATTTATAATATTTTAGTCTTGATATAAATTACTTAGATTTTAGGCTTAGTCCTTTTATTAGGTTATTTTTTTTAATTTGGTCATCGCTTTTGCTCGAGGTTCCATTTTAATTATTCGATTCAATAATAAATTAAAATTGACTAGGTTAATTAATAGAGCCTCTATCTTAGGTCTAATTTCACATTTAGTCATTCAATTTAGGATAATTCTTAATTTGGTCCTTGCTTATGCTCGAGGTTTCATTTTAATTATTCGATTCGATAATTGGTTAAAATTTAATTAAGGTTAATATTAGAGCCTACATTTTTAGGCTTAATTCCCTAAGTACTTTAAATTTCATAATTTGACACTTTAGGTTAGGGAGAAGCCCTTAATTAATCAATTTAATATAGTTAGTTCCATAACCAATTGTTTGATTGCATTTTGCTTTTACAAATAAGGCAATGTTCATTTATTAGATGTTAGTAGTGTATCTCCCGCTTTTGCCCGAGGGTGACTACTATTGATTCTCGAAGTAAATCAACATCCTGGATTTAGATATGAGGTGACATGATGAAATATGAAGGTTTATGGATGTTTTATTGTAGATTTGACTTGTCATCAACTTAATTAAGAGATATGAGGTGTTAGAACTGGATTTAGAACATGTTGAAAATTGAATATGATTCTTAAATCTCATGTAGAAGAATGATTTTGAGGTTAAGGATGGGATAAATGAGTATTAACGAGTTTAAGCATGTGTATGTGACATAGGAACATGAAAGGAAAAGAAACATGGAATATTGAAGCTTAAAGGAGTGAAATTTCGTGCTTGAAATGATATTTCTGGGCAAAGTGCATCGGTACACTGGAAGTATGTATCGATGCACTCCTAAATAAATAAACGTCGAATGCACTGAGTGTATTGATACACAGGTAGTGTATCAATGCACCCCCTCAAGATGAAAACATCGAATGTAATTTGTGTACCGATGCATATGTAATGTATCGATGCACACTTTAAGGAATGTACCGATGCACTGTGTAGTGTACTGATACATACCTTGAATAATAAATGAAAATAGCCTTTCTTTTAGTTTAAGAAATGAAAGATTTCAATATACTAATAAGTGATATTGAACGTGTCTTTAATGGATGCTTGAGTAGATCGAAATCAAGCTCCCGAGTCTAGCAAAACGAAAGGCAAAGACAAAGTAGCTGAGTAATCAGAATTGCGTATTGGAAATAATAGCAAGGCGAACTAGGTGAGTGCAATTGATTATGTACGTACATGTGGTAATAGTTAAAATAATATAATTTATTGATGTATGTATAGTGATTACCGAATGGCACTTTGTGTGCTAAAATGATAAGGAAATCATACTGAGTGTATAAATTTCCATATGGAGCACTGAGTGTGCTAACATGATAAGGAAATCATATTGAAAATATGGATTTCTTGATAGGGCATTTTATGTGCTAAAATGGTAGGGAATCATACTGAGTGTATGGATTTCTAGATAAAGCACTAAGGGTGCTACAAAGATAAGGAAATCATACTAATGGTATGGATTTTCACATAGGGCATTTCATGTGCTAAAATGGTAACAAAATCATATTAATGGTATGAATTTTTGAATAGGGCACTTCGTGTGCTAAAATGAAAGGGGAATCATACTAAGCGTATGATTTTCCAGATAGAGCACTGAGAGTGCTAATATTAAAGGAAATTACTTGAATTGTATGAATTTCCTATGGAATGTATGGATTCCAATAATGATTGATAAATGAGGTTAATGGCATTAGTAATGCATATTATAGTATATGCATTTGAATTAAAGATTTCTTGGAGATTAAATATCAAAATATAACTTGTACATAGAAATGTTATTTGTGATTAATTATGCCTCACTAAGTAATACTTAACGTGTGTTTATTTCACGCGTAGGTTGAATACAGCTTGTAAGGGGATACTAGGATATTCAGTCAAGGTCGCCTCATCAGTAACAGTATGACATAATAGATTGTTTTAGTCATATTTTAGTCGGCATGTAATAGATTTTAATAAAAATGTTTTAAATAAATTTAAACGTATTTATGTAAATGGTAACTGTATAGTGATAAACGATTAAATTTTTATGAGTTTTATACATGTTTTGCCGAAGTTACTGTAGTAGTGCATCGATGCATAGCAGTGCATCGATACACATTTTTTATTTGAAATTTTTATGCATCGGTACATTGTTCACGTTACTGTAGCAGTAATGTTCATGAAAACATATTTTTTTCAAATTTGTTATAACGAATATAATTCAACAATATATGATCATATTTTATTAATATAAGTTCAAATGTGTTGATATTTTGTAAGAACATCGTTTTAAAAAGTCAATGTGATATCTCAGACTCGTATCTGGGTCGAGTACGGGTTGGGGTGTTACACTTTGAATACAACAATGTCACTCGAAGAGGTAGAATAGAACTGCGAAGATGCATCAATGGTCCAAAAGTGTGCTTCAGGAAACAGTTGAATGAGGTACACCAAGATAGAATACATGAGGCTCAAACGATGCAATTAATCAAGGTTTTCATAGGCCCATTTTAGAAGAAATATTGGAAAAAAAGCATCTAAACCAGAGTCATCAAGCAACAACGAAGGTTAGTCCCAAGTGTAAAGGATTGAATGAAGAAACCTCTCTAACAAGTTGGGAATCATCATGAAGCTAGCACGAGACTATAGATGATGCTTGACACTTAAGTCGTATGATGATCCGACCGATGCCAATTTACGAAAAGAAGTTGAAGCATGAAAGTCATGCATCAAGCTAGAGATAAAAGAAGAGTGGCATATTGCATGATTGATCAGAGAAGTTAGAAAGTCAAGAGATTTTGTAGTTTTTGTCTGCCTCAGTGTACTGAGGCATTGTGTGTTATTTGAAAGTTGTTTTATGACAATTACTTTGGAATAAACACCTTTGTTGCATTTATATTTTTGCATTTTGCATTTGTGTTTACATCCATATATTTACATTTGTATTCATATTATCATCTTTGCATGTGTGCACTTGCATCTCTGCATTATGCATTGTATTATATTTTCTGAGCATTTTACATGCATTTAATCATGAATATGGGAGTAACTCGAAAAGGATTCCAAGAAATAAATTCTGCGAGCAAATTGAAGCCACCCTGGTCGTATCTAGAGAATGATTGAAAGTCTTGAATAAATTATCGAGATGGAGTTATTGCATCCATCATGAAGCCTTTTTGCGTTTGCATTGTCTTGTTTGGACTTGTTTTCAGTTCTTTCTTTATTATTTACTTAAATATTTTGGAAATTATTGATGATTAAACCTATGCTACCTTCTAAGGCTATGACCAATGAAGAAAGTTCTAACCTTGAAGTTCTTTTAATATCATTTGAATTAAAGATTCTTTTAAGGATCAAGCTTGTAGTCCTTTAACATGTGTCAAGGTTAGACCTTTCGTATCTCATTTGAAGCCTAAATATGTAATCATTCGATTTGTTTTACCCAAACTAATTCATGGTCAATACCAAAAAAATCATGGCATTACCTCTTTTTGAGGCACTAACATACTCTTACTTTCTCAAAGCACAATCAATCATTCCATGACATTACCTTTTCCCAAAGATAAGACTTTAAAGTTATGTTGTCGTCTTCTCACACACAAAACCAATATTCTTCTCCCACAATAAAACCCAAAGACGTTGAGTACAAGACAACCATTCATATGTGAATCATTCCTGTAAGAGAAACTAGATGGGGCATCCTGGATCAATTTTTTGAACATAAGCTTGAATAATCGGGGTATGCGAGAAGCAAGAAGAAGAAGAAATAAGGAAAATATTTGCAATAATTCTATCATGCATTAATCACATTATTTTCATATAAATAAAAGTTAATCATGAATATCTATCCCTTAAGGATACCTCTTGTAGAACTATATTTCGATATAACAAATTAAGGCAAAATGTTTTTGGACTTGAAGTTGAACTTATTCAAAGTTTTCGATATAACAAATCCCCAAACGGCTCTAAAACATCCCCAATGGCTATATACAACTTCAAACTCATTTCAAGCTATACATACAAGCTGAGGACACTTGAAGAAGATATAGAACACCTATCCAAGCATTAAAACACGAGAAAAGAGTTTTTCAATCTTATTTTTCTATTATCTTGTAAATATTGTGTTCTTGTGAGCTTAAATTTTGTAAACACCCTAATTTTGAGAGGTTTTCTTGTTTACTTCTTTTATCTTTTTGTAAAAGGAAATGTTCTAGCTAAGCCCTTGAAAAGCTAGGGATAAGGTTCTAGTTTACCCCGTAAAAACTAGGGAGTTGTAAAGGTTATCTCTTTGTCCTGTAAAAAGAAAGAACAAATTAGTGAATTTGTTGGAAAATCCTTGGTGAAGAGCTAAGGTAGTGGATGTAGACTTAGTTGAGAAGTTGAACTACTATAAATCATTGTACAAATTTTCTATCTTTCTATGTCCTTACTCCCTAAACACAAGAACCGTCCCGAACCCTCTTGGCGAACTCTTTCGGTTGTCGATTCGAGCTTCCAAAAATTCCAACACCTCTTTTGCAAGGATTTTCGGGTATGAAATGATGAACGATCTTATTTCATTATCCATTCATAATAGGAGAAAATATATCCATTGTTGTCACTATTTGAGCCTGGAACATTTTTCTTCAGATTCAACCTTAACTAAGGATCACCCTCCACATTGAGGGGTAAGGCTCAGGAAATCTACCCATATTAGTGAAGACCATCAAATCTAATTCTATTAAAAGGACAAGTCCTTATGAAATAAAGTGGTAAAAACAAGGTATCATAAATTGGACTAAATACAATGTGTTTGAAGATCAAATTCAGCCGAGAACAAAAAAGAGGATATTCCAAATGTAATAAATAACTTTTGCTCATATAGAAGTATTGAATTCTACAAACAAAGATAACAAGAGTGTGCTCAAATCAATTGAAGTCTAAATTCATAAAAAAAAAGGGGACAAGAAGCACATATAAGAATATCCTCATATGAAAATGTTCATTGAACCCTCAAACCACATGGTTAATCAAGTACGACTGGTCTAGAGGTCCAGATTCAATTCACTAAAAGATCAAGAAATTCCAAAGGTACAAAAAAAAAAGATGAACTCTAGGGTGAAAACCCACAAGTGGACAATCTAAGGGGACCTGAGAGAAAATAATAAAAGTCATGTGAAAGCAGATTCAAATCATGCGAAACGAGATTGAAGACACTAGAACGAATTGATCCTTAGTTCTATCACCCTTAAACACTTGTTTGAGCTTATTTATTATTTTCTTTCATAACCGTGAGCCACGACCTACATTACGTGCCTTAAAAGTCCCTTCTAATCATACATGGGCTTCTAAGTGGGAAAAATTATCCTCAGATTTCATTCCGCCTCTCAAGGTTAATCTTTTATTTGTAAAATTTTTCTAAAATCTTTAATTCATGATAAGAAAAATAACAACAGGGGGTTCAAGATGAAAAACTTCAAATTACATCTTGAAACCAAATGAGGATTCGAGTTGAAAACCTAAAAGGGCAGCTTGAATATGAAAACTGGGTAACTGTTGCATAAAAGGTGATCTTACAAATCTGTTAATGAAGCATCACACATCCCAAATGTGCTCCCAAGAGTTTAGAACCAGTGAATATTTCTAGAATATGAACATAACAACCATTTCCTTGAGTCAGTGGGCACCAAAGAATCAGAAATGCTACAACAAATAAGTCATCCTGAAACACCTTACCTTTCCAAAATCAACCTATACCTCAAATTTTCCATTAGTCTTGACACTTTTCAAATGGCTATAATTTTGTTAAGAATTAAAAGAGTAATTAATTGATTTGATATCCAATGAACTTATGTTTTATAATTTACTTCAATTGTGAACCTAAAGTAAGGGGTTTCTTTTTAAAAAAAAATCTTCATCGAACTTTTTCACATTTTGAAAAATGAAAGAGGAAGAAAAACATTTTCAAACAAGATAACCTCTCTAAGGAATGTATCTTGGAATTTGACAAATGTACATCAGACTTAAAAGCTTAGAATCAGAAACTGGGGAAAAGGAATTGAAATTTAGGGGCAATATTTGTCAGAGCAAGAAGAGTTGATTTTGTAAAGAAATATAAGGCTATACTCTAGTGTGAGAGAAGAAAGAAGATGAACAGATCAAGAAGAGAATTGAGTTTCCTTGTACATTTTTTCATTGCTATTAACCAGAAAAAACATGCATCGAAATGCACATACATAATCTTGTATCTTTGCATCAAACATCCATCGTCATATGCAACATAAAAAGCATTGAATTCTCATCTTATGAGGATGCCTTTAGAATTTATCTTGAAATCTTGTCTTTTTTAAGAACATTTTCTCCTCTCATGATGGAAAATTCAAAAAATTCATTTTATTTAAGATTGAGATATCAAATAAACTTTAGTCTGACATCCGAGGAAACATTTAAGAAAACTGCTTTCACAAATGCATAATTTTAATAAATCTTCTAAGGAAAAGAGAAGATTCATGATGTCAAGATCTCAAGGAGAAGATATCAAAATTCAAACCTCAAATTGAGAAAATCATGTTCAGAGTGGCAGTACCCCAAGAATGGAGGAACCCAATCCATAAAAGAATCATTGATTTGATGTGGGACATAGTACCTGATCATTGTGATGTTTTCATAAGATATTCATAGAAAATGAGAAAGCAATTTTCAAAGTTTCTCATTCAATATGAAAACTTTTATCTCATTTGATATTGTTTTTCTCAAAACAAATTTTTTCTCACTTGATACAGTCTTCCTCAAGACACGAACATTTGACATTGTTTTTCTTAAAAAAAAATTTCGTCTCGCTTGAGACAGCTTCCCTTGAAACACAAATTTTGAAATTGTTTCACTTGACCATAAAAATTTATCTCACTTGAGATTATTTTTCTTAAAACCAATTTCGTCTCGCTTGAGACAGTTTCCCTTGAAATGCAAATTTTGAAATTGTTTCACTCCAAAAAAATATTTATCTCACTTGGGATTTTTTTCTCAAAACCAATTTCGTCTCACTTGAGACAGTTTCCCTTGAAACAAAAATTTTGAATTTGTTTCACTTGAAACAAAATTTTATCTCACCTGAGATAGCTTCTCTTGAAACAAATTTCTTTTCGCTCATTTAGTTTCATTCAAATATTGGATATTTGATAGGAATTCCAAAGTTAGTAGAGATTTCATTTCATAATTCCATGTTGAAGAAGAAGATTTCAACAAAGAATCAATCCACATCTTCATTTTTGAAAGAAAAATTTGAGGACCATCGAGTTATTACCTTTGGATATTTACATTGTTGTTACTGATACTTGATAATCTTTTTATAGATTCAAATCCATCACAGAAGGAGATGAATCATTATTTCCAATGGAATGGTTTATAATGAGAAGCATTCTTCCGAATAGGGAGAAAAAGTTCATAATGAGAAGAACTTGTTCAACATTTTACTCAAATCCATCACAGAAGGAGGTGGATCAATTTTTCCAATAGAAGAGTTCATAATGAGAAGAAATCATTCAAAGAGAGAGAATAAGTTCATAATGAGAAGAGCTTGTTCAACCTTTTGCTCAAATCCATCACAGAAGGAGGTAAATCACCATTTCCAGTGGAAGGGTTCATAATGAGAACAACTCATCCAAAGAGGGAGAAGAATTTGTTCGCCATTTTGCTCGATTCTATCACATAAGGATATAGATCAGCATCAACATTTTGTTTGATTCCGTCACAGAATGAGGTGGATCAACGTTGTCATTATTGCTAGATTTCATCACAGAATGAGGTGTATCATCACAATATAAGCAAGAAAAAGTTTATATTGGAGAGCTTGTAACATAACCTTTATGGAAGAATATACAATTCATATAGGGAAACTCACACAATCTTTCAAGAAGAAAAGAGTGAAACCTTTTGATTTCCTCTTATAGAGGATTCAATTGTCAAAGATTAATTTTTTAGTTGATATAAAAAGAAAAAAATAGAAAAAATGGAAAAGAAAAAATGGAAAAAGGAGAAAAATAATAATAAAAAGGGATGAAGAAAAAATATATAAAAAAGAGAAAAAGAAAAAAGAAAAAAAGAAAACAAATAAATGATAAAAACAAATCCTCAGATGTGCTAATTAATGGTCATTGCCTTTTGCAGGTTCATCACCTTCGAAATTGAGGCAAACCAAATGAAGAGATTTTCACATACAAAGGGGCAAATCATTTGATTTAAAATGGAGAAACAGATGTGTAGTCACTCATTTTCGTCCAGGGTTTTACTTAATATACATATAGCATATATAATATATAGTTTTGAGAATTTTTTGTAAAATATGTATATAGTATTTAGTTTTAAAAACATTTTTGAAAATATATATAGTTTTGAAAATATTTTTTAAAAATATATATAATATATAGTTTTAAAAAATATTTTTTGAAAATATATATAATATATAGTTTTAAAAAATATTTTTTGAAAATATATATAATATATAGTTTTTTAAAAACATTTTGAAAACATATAATATATAGTTTTGAAAACATATTTTTGAAAACATATATAATATATAGTTTTTAAAATATTTTTGAAAACATATAGTATATAGTTTTTAAAATGGTTTTTGAAAATATAATATATGTTATATAGTTTGAATAAGTGTTATTTATATTTATATATTGTTTATTATTTATTTATTATATTATGTTGTTACTGATATTATTTTTTAAGGGTTTATTAAGTCCAAAGTTCCAAAGTTTGGGTCCAAAAAGGAAACCCAACAGAGCGTGCAAGCCTGACCCAGCAAGCAAACCGGTGGGAGGCCCAGCGTACAAAGAAAGGTTTATTAGGGTTTTGATATTTAGTCCCAGCGCTACATATCTTGGACCATCGGATCAACTCACCATCCGATGGTCGAGATGGTTTGAAGATTCCTTATTCCAGCCACAACCCACCGCTCGTTTTCTCGGCACAATCACCACTCAACAAACGTTATTTCATGGGATTCAATAACAACCGAATGCATGTATTATAATCCTAGTGAAACACTAAATCGAATGATAAAGAAGGATTTCTAGGACTATAAATTCATGTAAAACCAAAGATAAAAGATAGAAATCGAAGCAAACCAAGCAGCCATCAAGCAAAAAAACATTTGAATATACAAAAAAATCACAAAATATAAACTTTTCTTCGAAGGGTGCTAGGTAGAGAGGAAAACGGTCGTGAGGAAACCAAAAGATGCTGGAAACTGTCGGATCTCGTCGGAAAAAGGTAAATATCGAAGCTATTTTCTCATATCTACGGCGGAGAGGGCATTATTTGAACGTTTGGGTTTCAGTTTTGGGTTCACGGGTCTGAGGGGTTATTTTAGGGGTAAATTTTTTTCGAACACCGACAGTGGTGGCCGGAGCAATGGCCGACGGTGGTCTGAATAGTGGGTGGTCACCGATGGGTGGTCGGGGTTCGAGCGGCTTAGGAAGGAGGGGAGAGAGAGTTTAAAAGGGAGAGAGAGTGTTATTTTTTTGGAAATGAGGTTGAAATGATTTTTTTGGGGTTTTAAAGGGTATTTATAGGGGGACCTTTGTGTAATTACAAGATTTTAAAATTATTTCCGCAATCCTTGTAAGTTTGAAGTGTATTTCATTTTGGTCACCTGTTGTAATTTTACCTTGAATTTTGAATTATTTCGATTTAATCCCTATTTATAATTTATATTTTTACAATTTAACCCCTCTAACTCTTTATTTTTTCTTGTAACTCTTTTTTTAGCATCAAATTGATCCATGAATTTCAATTTATTCGAATTTAGTCCTTTAAGTTTTTTATATATACTTTTTCTTTTCATTCTGTTTTTTATTTTATTTTATTTTTTCTTCCAAAAATAAACATTTCTTTTTTATTTGTTTTTCTTTAAATTAATATTTTGTCACTTTTTATTTATTTATTTCCTTTAAAATTTAAATTTTCTTCATTTTTCTCTATTGTTCTTTCTTTTAACTTGATTTTATTTTTATTTTTTTTATTTTTATTTTCTTTTATAACCTTTTTTATATATATTTTTCCTCTTTTTATTTAATATTTACTTATTTATTTTATTTTACAATCTAACATCTTTTTGACTTTTTAGGGGTAGTTTTAATCGATTGGAAGTAAGTAATTTGGATCGAATTTTTACTTTTTAATTTAACTTAATTTTTTCTTAATTAAGACAATTGAAAATTAAATTAGTACCAAAAGGGCATTACAAGGGTGCTAATCCTTCCTTGATTGTAACCGACTCCCGAATCTAACATATTTCTGGTAAAACGCAGATTAGGTAAGAAGGTGTCTGATCAACCTAGTTTTTATTTTTTTTAATAAATGATCGGTGGCGACTCTAACCCATTTATTCAAGTTGAAGCCCAATTCTAGGCCACTCGAAAGACAGCTACGACAGCTTAGCGACTCTGTTGGGGAAGGTAAGTAAGTCAGGCAAAGACTAATTTCCAGTTGTCTTCTTAAGTAAAAATTATAAGTTTAAATTTTAATGTAAATTTTCGATACTTATTACTTACCTTTGATTATTTTTCAAATAAATAGTTTCACTGACGTGTTTTAATGATTTCAGATTATTAAACATTTTCATCTCAGGCTCTATACCCGAGCTCCAAACCTTTTTCTTAAGTGGAGGTGAAAGCGACGCCTTTATGGGAATTTATTATCCGTATAGGCTTAGCAAGTAACCTTCGGGATTCATATATCTTATGTCTTCGTGTGAATTAATTCTACATATAAACGTAAGGGAATGTATCCTCACGAGTTTAACTTGGTCCACATAAGCTTGTAATGGGCTTAGGACTGAGGGTCTGACAAGCCCAAGGGGGCACCAGCAAGGAGAACTCGGATACCTTTTTTTAGAACATAACTGGGAGACTACAAGGAATTAGAGCCCACCTCGAAACTCAATTTCAAAACTTAGGATGTTTTTACTTTTATCATGCAGTTTATCATTTGTTTTTACTTATATCATTATTATTTCTATCTTACTAACTGATGTTTCTTTCATGTTTGTTTTTTTATTATTTGCATCATAAAAAGAGGTAATTGATCCATAAAAAGTGTTTGTTACACACAAATAATCTGCATTAATGGACAAAAGGGTTGTAATGCAAGATGTGAAAAATGTTGAGGTACGATTATGGTTCGAAAAGACTCAGAAAGAAAAGAGATACAATCTGCAAGAAAACTATGTGCCATATCTGGTTGGCTATGCTTCTGTCAACCTAAAACAGAACGATATTCAAGAACTACAGAGCATTTGGATAGCTGGAAAAATGACCAGAAAAGGAAGTTCTGCCAGCAGTATGGTGATACTGCACTTCTACTCTATGTCAAGATATATGAGCCCCTAATTCAAGCCCTAGTATAATTCTGGAACTTGGGGTACAACTGCTTCACATTTAACCAAGAAGACATGGTACCCACAATCGAAGAATATATTGCTTTGCTACATTGTGAAGGAATCAGAATGGATCGGGTTTACATTAAGCACATCAAGAGTCAGCCTTTTAAGAACGGGTTGGTAAAAGTGGCGGGTAGATGAGAAATGGGTAATTATCCGGATTCAACATAAAGGTAGTGGGGAAGGAATTGCTTGGACCTATATCAAGCAACTAATGAAGAATCACCCCGATGAATGGAAGACAATGGACCTTTTTGCACTGGCATTTATAGTTTGGTTATCTTCCCAAAGACTTTAGGATACATTGAGGTGGTTATGGTGGAATTGTTCGAACATCTCCTAAAATGAGTAAATCCAGCACCGTTCATTTTAACTGAAACTTTTCGCTCCCTCAACCATTGCAGGAAGACTGGCAGAGAAAGATTTATAGGGTGTGCACAGTTTCTCCAAGTATGGATCCATAGCCACTTTTGGAAGACCAACGGGATTTCTTACCACTGATTCAATACCACTTATTCTCCTTTGAGGGAATTCCTCACCCTGAAATGGCAAGAATGTGTCCCAAAAGAAAATTGGATGAATGTATTCACACACCTTCAGGATAGGGATATTATCTGGAGAGCCTCCTGGTTGACCCATAGTGACATTCTTTTTCGATGTGGAGACTCAAAAACTATGAAATTATATGGATTATGGGGAGGAGTCCGATACTCTCCACTTTTGGCACTTCGACCGTATGGGGCACGCCAATTTGTCCCAACAACACATGGAATATATGGATCGAAATTTGCATATCATGGGGACAACTACAAGAAAAAGGTCAAAGAAGTAACTGAGTCATGGAAGAAAATGTTTCATATGGATGTCGTGGCCGCTAAGGACATTCTTATTTAGACTATTTAGAATGGTAGAGATTAAGAAAAAATGACATCATCCCAGTGCCAGACCATGAAGATACTCTAACCATGGAAGAACATTTTAAGTATGTTCCCTCTGAGCTAGAGATACCAAAAAAAGAGTTTGATGCCGAAAAGAAAGAGCTGAAATAAAGTCTAAGGGAACTCGAGGCTAAAAGATTCTAATGGAAGTGGTATGATGATACCCAGAAGGATCGGGCAGACAAATTAGAGAATGAACATAAGAAAATTTGTTTTGAGCTTGAGGATTTGAGAAAAGGATATCAAGAACAAGTCCAAAGTAATTCTAATCTGAAAAGATCTTCTGAGTACTGGAAAAGTGAAGATAACATCCTGAAAAGAAAGTTTGAAGGGAAAGAGGAAAGAGAAACCTTGAAAGAACAGCTAAAGACTTCTCAGAGATGTTTGTTAGACAGTCAGTATCAGAATAAACATTTGAGGATCCGGGTAACTGATTTATAGAAATCCCTTCAGAAACAGCAAAAACATGATAACAAAACCATAACGGAGTTGGAAGCCATTGTGACGGGTTCAAAAAACAAACAAGTAAGCTTCATATAGGTCTTTTTTATAGAGGATTTCAGTGGCCTTTTCGTTGCGAATAGGCCTAGCAAAGGGTGAAAGCTAGAGACGCAGTTATCCGAGATTTCTTGGAACAAGTACAAAAAGTAGCTCATCACTTGCACGGTTTAACAAGGAAAGCCGGAGTGGTCAGACAGGGTATTCAACCAGTGACAAATAAAGGAAGAAGACTTATCAACCTGTTAAAAGCTGTTATGGCTTAGAGGATTTAGTTAGAATGTACCTTTAAGATATTTTTATCTCCTAAAAATAAAACACTTTTGACTCAATAAATATTATTTATAATAGCAGACACATTTCTGGATCAATACCTCTAATTCTCATACATCATGAGTATATTTCCATATCTTGCATTTCAATTTTTATTTTTCATGTTTTTACATTCACATTAACTAACGGAGAAATGTCTAGGAAACAAACACTGGGTATCTCTCCATAAGCCTTGGACATACATCATCCTTACAACACCCGCACAAAGAAAAGACAAATGGAAGCCAAAATTACTCAACTCGAAGAGAACATGTTGAGGTTGAAGAGGGAGTTAGAAGAAAAGATAAACCAGAATAACAAAAGTACTCTGGAAACAATCACTAAAAACCAAGAGTCTTTGGTTGATCAAATTGTTGCCAGGTTATATGGCTTGAACCAGGCAAGCACTCCTGGAGCAGGGTCATCTGAAGGGTAGCTATGCCATATACCCCATAAGTACTTTTCTCACCTGGAATCTTACCAGGACTACAAGTGGACTCGTCCGCTGTAAAAGCGAAAGCCTTGTTTGCTGTGAAAGTACATACTTCTGTATCTAACCCTGAGAATAACCCGGATGATTACCATATACTAGATTTTGATGAAGAAGACAAGGCAAATAAAATGGAAGAAAAAATCAAACTACTGGAAAACTAGATGAAGGTGGTTAAAGAGGACCACGATTATTATGCAATTGATGCCCTAGAACTAAACTTATTCCCAGATTTGGTACTCCCACAAAAATTCAAAGTTCCCGAGTTTGAGAAATTTGATGGTAACAGTTGCCCTTCAGCCCACATTACCATGTTCTATCGAAAGATGACAGGATATATGGGAAATGATCAACTCCTGATTCATTATTTCCAGGAAAGTCTGTCTGGTTCAACCATCTTGTGGTACAATTAGCTGAATCGATCTCATATCAAGACCTGGAAAGATCTAGCCAAGTCATTCTTGGAATAATACAATCACATAAACGATATGAGACCAGATCGAGTCACGCTACAAAGTATAGAGAGAAAGCATAATGAGAGTTTCAGATAAAATGCACAGAGATGGAAGGATTTAGCTATGCAAGTTCATCCACCCTTGGATAAGAATGAAACCAGGAAGCTCTTCGTGCAAACCCTTAAGGCTCCTTATTTCGGCCATCTGGTTGCAATCACGTCAGGAAATTTTTCTAACTTAGATATGACCGGGGAGATTATAAAATGGCCATAAAACAAGGTAAGATTGAGGGATGGGATATTAGTAAGAAACCTCCTATAAATAAGAGGGATAAAAAGGTCAATAACATTAACACCTACAAAGGTGTTATAATCTCCAACCCAAAATCAACTACAACTGTACCATCAGGTAATTCTAGACAAGATTCAAGGGAAACTAGGAAGAAAAAGAAATGTAACATTTCGATCCTATTCCCATAACTTACAAAGAACTCTAACAGCAACTCTTCGACACTCGTATAGTGTCATCATATCCAGTGGAACCTATGAAACCCCCATACCCCAGGTGGTATAATGAGAACGCACATTGTGAATATCATGGCGGTGTCCCAGGGCGCACTATCGAGAACTGCCTCGCATTCAAGAGGATTATACAGAGAATGCGAAACAAGAATTGGATCCACTTCAACAACTCAAGGGCACCGAATTTTGTACGAAACCATTTGCCTAACCAATAAGAATGTGGAGTTAATACAATTATTGAGAAAATGAACAAGAGAGTCATAACAAGTCTTTCCTAGCCTGGGTATGGAGATAGATGGTGAAAAAAAGGTTTCTTGCACCGCATCCTAGCACATCAGATCGTAAAGATGGCAGTCATTTTTGTTATCACAATAAAGATGGACATGATGTATAAGAATGTGTCGAATTTAAAGCTTTGATCTAACTAATGATGGACATAAAAGATCTGTAATTTTACGATAAAAGTGAGGACACTCCCGAAGCAGATGTTTGTGCAACTAGAGATGGATCTGAAAAGTGAAAGCCGCAATCAAGCAATATGGTATCTTGGGATTAAAAAAGAAAATATCATCATTATTACCACATAATTGTGTTGCCTATGAAACAATGTCTTGTTTGAATTTATCTTTTATATGCTTGAACCTTTCTTTTAAAATAACATTTCTTTGTGTAATAGAGAATTATTTGAAATTCAGGGAATATCAAGTATAATGAAATGCACATTTTGGGAAATGAGGTTATAGCCCTTTGACATATGTTGGGATCAAATTCCTTTTAATAAACAAGATCCATATCTTTTACCCGAAAAAGAAAAAATGTTATCTCACTCGTACAAGTAAGGAAGTAGACAAGATGGGGCATCTCCGATGCATGACATTGCAAGACCAATTTAGTTTGCATGTCTATTAAGGACATTCCGTGACGATATACAATTTTCACAAGTAGAATGGTGGAATAAACAAATTTGAATTAAATCAGTTGCTTAGAAATTGAGCTCTAAAGATGAAATTTTCTGATTTTCACTAACACTCAGATTATTACAGATTATTCCTGACAAACTTAAGAAATCCCAAAATTGGAAAATTAATGTGATAATTTTAACAATGCTGAGGGCATTTCGCTGAAAGTAGTAGGTTGTTAATATTCGAAGGTAATGTCTGAAACTTCTATGGTGGTAATGTCTGAGCTTTATGAAGTGAGTTTCATTTGAGTTTTTCAAGTCGAAGACTTTCTGACACTTGAATCCTTTAACTAAGGGTATTTCGCTAAAGTAATGGGCAATGTTAAGTTCCCTAACTTTATGAATACGAGTACATTCAGATCATGAAACTAGTATTTATGTGTCGAGATGAATCTCCCAGCAAAATCTAAAGCGAGGACATCAAGTATAACATAGTATAATTTAAAGACGACAAGGCCTAAAATAAACGTGGATTTAAAATTAAATTTTGATGAAAGATGGACTAAGAAAGTTAAGAAACATCTGTTATAGTTGAATACATAAAAGAACTCAGAGGTTTTATTTTTAGATCGATATTTCGGCGCTATTTTTGCTTAAGGAGACTATGAAAATTGAACAAATGGAAGATTCTTGAGAACTGAGATAGAAATGCTCTCTAAAGGGGTCGTACAGTTAAATACATCAGTTGCACTTTTTTGTTTACATCCTATTTGAAAATAATGAAAATCAAAACCAAATCGCATTGCGTTCTCATATCACTCATGGATCTTGACACTTGTCAAAGGGCTATAACTTTTGAAAACAACTTGTGTGATTCGTTTATTTGATATTCAGTGAACTAATAATTTGCTCCAATTGCTCTGCCATCATTTTTATACTAATCAAACCCTTTAAAAAAAGGGTGATAATCTCAGATAAGGCATAGTTTCTCAAAAGTCGGTTGAAGGACCTGAAACGATGTGAGGCATCTCCAGGTTTCCAATCACTTCTCTTTCTACCACCTGTGCCTCCTGAGGTGGTTTCTATCAAAACAAAGCTTGACGTTGCGAAGAAGAAGTGCATATGAGTAATACGATATCTCTTTATTATGAAAATGGTCATCCAGTAAGATGCAAGATACTTACAGCAATGCGTTGGCCGGAAAGAGTTTAGCATGTGATGACGTTAAGTTAATTCACTATCGGGTCCCTCTTGAAGCATGAGTTTATTGTTGTACTTGAGAAACAATATGAATACAATCTTTGATGATAATGACAGCCCAAATGAGCGTGAAAGGAAAATAGTGAGACAATTAACGACATTTAGAGTAAAGACAAGATTTGTTGCCAAGATTCCCGTGCCAAAAATTCAAAGTACTATGCAAGTACAAAAAGCAGAGAACTCACACGAAGCACTGAGGTTGCTTGATCTAATTTCAAGTCAGCATACCTTCTTGTTCGCTAGTCTTTTCCCATGACAATCAGAATAATTTTACGGACACTAAAAGAGGTAGTCCTGGCTGAAGCAGTGGTCATTTAAGCTTACAAGCCACGTAAGGAAGTCTTTCACTGTGTCAACTAAGAAGATGATTTAACCAGTTCCAGTAGTTGATCATCAACTAAAATACAAAAGAGTTTTATTCCCTTGAGTAAACAAAGAGAAAGCTTAAGAATCTCTGATCCATACAATCAGGAGTGCAAGATCACTGGATTAAGTCAACAAATGAGTAAATTTACCATGAAGTTGTCAGTGCTGGGGCATGATCAATTCCAAGGACAAGACCAGCATACAAAGGATGAGACTCTACCCAAGAAATAAAACAAGAACTAATTCATGTTTCATACATCTTAGACATACCGAATGAAAATTTGTGCCTTTTTGTCTTTGCCCTATTTTCGTTGCACGATAATAGGAAAAGAGGGGCAGTTGTAGTCACTCATTTTCATCTGGGGTTTTACTTAATATACATATAGCATATATAATATATAGTTTTGAGAATTATTTTTGAATATATATATAGTATATAGTTTTGAAAACATTTTTGAAAATATATATAGTTTTGAAAATATTTTTTGAAAATATATATAATATATTGTTTTAAAAAACATTTTTTGAATATATATATATATAATATAGTTTTAAAAAACATTTTTTGAAAATATATATAATATATAGTTTTTAAAAAAAACATTTTGAAAACATATAATATATAGTTTTGAAAATATATTTAATATATTTTTTAAAATATTTTTGAAAACATATAATATATAGTTTTTAAAATGGTTTTTGAAAATATAATATATGTTATATAGTTTTTAATGAGTGTTATTTATATATATATATATATATATATATATATATATATATATTGTTTATTATTTATTTATTATATTATGTTGTTACTAATATTATTATTATTATTATTATTATTATTATTATTATTATTATTATTATTATTATTATTATTATTATTATTATTATTTTAGGGGTCCAATAAGTCCAAAGTTCCAAAGTTCGAGTCCAAAAAGGAAGCCTAACCGAGCCTGCAAGCCTGACCCAGCAAGCAGACATGGTGGGAGGCCCAGCGTGCAAAGAAAGGTCCATTAGGGTTTCGGTATTTAGTCCCAACGCTGCATATCCTGGACCGTCGGATCAACTCACCATCCGACGGTCGAGATGGTTTGAAGATTCCTCATTCCAGCCACAACCTACTGCCCATTTTCTCTGCACAATCACCACTCAACAAACGTGATTTCATGGGATTCAATAACAATCGAATGCATGTATTTTAATCCTAGTGAAACACTAAATCGAATGATAAAGAAGGATTTCTAGGACTATAAATTCATGTAAAACTAAAGAAAAAAGACTGAGAAAATCGAAGCAAACCAAGCAGTCATCAAGCAAAAAAAACGTTCGAATATACAAAAAACATCACAAAATATAAATGTTTCGTTGAAGGGTGCAAGGCAGAGAAAAACACGTTCGCGGGGAAACTAAAAGACGCAGGAAACCGTCAGATCTCGTCGGAAAAAGGTAAATAACGAAGTTATTTTCTCAGATCTTCGGCGGAGAGGGCATTATTTGAACGTTTGGGTTTTGGTTTTGGGTTCATGAGATCAAGATGGTCATTTTGGGGGTGACTTGTTTCTTTCGACCACCAGCGGTGGTGGTCGGAGGTGGTCTGAACGGTGGGTGGCCATCGGCGGGTGATCGGGGTTCGACCAACTTAGGAAGGAAGGGAGAGAGAGTGTTATTATTTAGAAATGAGGTTGAAATGATTTTTTGGGGGAGTTTTAAGGGGTATTTATAGGGGACCTTTGAGTAATTACAAGATTTTTAAATTATTTTTACAGTCCTTGTAAGTTTGATGTGTAATTCATTTTGGTCACCTGTTATAATTTTTCCTCTGAATTTCGAATTGTTTAGATTTAATACCTTTTTATAATTTATATTTTTGCAATTAAACCCCTCTAACTCTTTATTTTTTTTCTTGCAGCTCATTTTTTAGCATCAAATTGATCCATGAATTTTAATTTATACAAATTTAGTCCTTTAAGTTTTTTATATATACTTTTTCTTTTCATTCTGTTTTTTTATTTTATTTTTTTTCTTCCAAAAATTAACATTTATTTTTTATTCGTTTTTCTTTAAATTAACATTTTGTCACTTATTTATTATTTCCTTTAAAATTTAATTTTTTTTCATTTTTTCTCTATTATTCTTTCTTTTAACTTGTTTTTATTTTTTATTTATTTTCTATTTTCTTTTAAACCTTATATATATATATACTCTTTTTATTTAATATTCACTTATTTATTATATTTTACAATCTAATATCTTTTTGACCTTTTAGGGGTAGTTTTAATCGACCGGAGGTAAGTAATTTGGATTGAATTTTTACTTTTTAATTTAACTTACAATTTTCTTAATTAAGACAACTGGAAATTAAATTAGTATCAAAAGGGCAGTACAAGGGAACTAATCATTCTTTGATTGTAACCAACTCCTGAATCCGATATATTTCTGGCGACTCTAGTTTTTATTTTTTTTAAATAAATGATCGGTAGCGACTTTAACTCATTTATTCAAGTCGAAGTCCAATTTCGGGCCCACCCGAAAGAGGACTGGGACAAGATGAAAGGTCGAAGAAGGGGAAATGGTGCCAGAAGATGCAATTAGATTAGACAAAATTAGGCCATTATTTGTCTTTGTTTCGTTCCTGTTATATAACAAGAAGCAAATATTGGCAGCTATAATACTCTAATTTTTTCTAAAAAACTCGAATCGAATTAAAGGAGTTGGAGGATCAATTTGAAGATGTTCAAGTGTTGGTGTTGAATTAATTCAAGAGACACTGACGGTGAAAGTAGAAATTAATTCATGGAATTTATGCATTCGATTGATGAGAGCTTTGAGAAATTTTAGCCATAAATGATGGATCTTTGCTTGATTGGGTATAATTGGGTTTAGATAGCCATGTGTTCATTTTGGTAATTTAAAATCCCAAATTATTAAAACCTAAATTCCAAAAATTATTCCATTGGTCAAATTAACCCATCATCCTAAACCATTAACTACCCAAACTCATTACATTAGCCCAACAGTTCAACTCAAACCATACCCATCAGCAGCCCATTATCCAAAACCCAAATCCATACCCATGTAAACCCATAGCCCGTCACCAACCCAAGCCCATTTATAACATAACCCTCAATTAAGCCCAACTTTTTTAAGTGTGCAAAAAACCCTAGCACAGGTTCTTTTCTACTGCCACCGTCGAGTTTTCCTCTTCCACGTTGGCAGCAAACATCCCATGGCCCCTGCTCCACACACGCCAGAAGCACACGTACGAGCCACGCATCAGTGGCCCTGGTTCAAGCCCAGATCTTGCCAGCAAAGACCCTTTATGCATGCCCATTGGTCGTCCCCAAGCATCTAACCGAGTCTCTAGCAATCCTCAACACCAAATCATCAATTACATGCAAAAAAATAGAGAAAATAAATCTGAGCTGTATTTTTGGCGAAAAATTGGGTTCTATACAACCCAAAACAAAAGTGTAAAAAGGAGTTATCTTCTTCCCCGAACCCCCATTCGAAAACCATCTAGTTTGTTTTCCCCCTTTCATGTGCATTTTCTTCTTTCTTTTAGAAAGAAACCGAAAAAGGGAGGGAAATGAGAGTTTACCCGGGTTAAGCAACGGGCAGAGAGGTCATTTCCAGAGCTGGAACACGAATGGTCGTGGTTTGTTTTTAGCATTTAGGGGCTTTTTTCCTAGTTTTCAAGGTTCTAGAATGGAAAAAGGAGAGTCGAGGTGGCCTTTAGAACGTGTTTAGGAGCGTTCGGACACCGTTGGTGGTGGCCAAAGCATTAAGCGACGCCGTCGGTGGTGGTGAGGCTTTAGGAGCTTTCCAACAAGGAGATTTGGAGGGGTTAGAATAGGAGTCAAAACGTCGTTCCTTCTTGGGTCAGGTTCGGTCTTCTTTAGGGCGTGAACGCCGCCGAATGGCGTGAGAGTGAAGGTCGACGGCGGGCTCTTGGGTTATTCATGGTGACCGGCCGCATGATAGTAAGAGAGGGATGAGAGAAAGGGATGTGAGGCTTTAGTTGTTTTTAGGTTTAAGAATAAGGGCATTTTTCCTGAAAAATCATCGGTGACCGGTATATTTACCGATCTAACACCGGTCAGACTATATTTCCCGATCTAACACCCTTTGCAGTAAAGCGCGACCTTGCTCCGCGCTATATACTGATTTGGCACCACATGGGGTAAGGCGTGCCCCCTGAACCGCGCTATATACTGATATGGAATACACGTGGGTATAGCTCGGCCCCTGGAGTACGCCTTACGCCACGTAGGGTATAGCGCGGGTCAGGGGCCGCACCTTACCTTTAATTCTCTGACATAATTATATATAGCGCAGGACAGGGGCCGTGCCATACCTTTAATTGATATAATTATATAAGGCGCGGTACAGGTACCGCGCCTTGTATAATTATAGCAACTTTTCTCAGCTATAAATACCCTTCTCTCCCGGTTAAGTTCCTCACATCTCCTCACATCTCTCCTCTCAACTTATAAATTAATACAACAATTCCGTCAACGAGTCAATAATTCTGACAATTATCACATATTTGATTCAAAAGTTCGTGCGATTTTTCGTTATAAGGTAATTTTGTCATAAATTTTTTTATTATACTTATTGTTTATTATGATTATTTGAAAAATATTATACTAATTGTTGCCAATTAATTTCTGTGTTTGTAAAATTAGAAAGAGGGAATATACGTCGAAATAGTTTTGCGGTACATGTAATAATATAAAATTATATTATTTAAATTATTTATGTTTATGTGTAAAAAATTTATTCTGTTATATTTTCGTTCATATATTATTTATTTAATCAGCATTGTTTCAGTTGTTTTTTTTTTGCAGATATAATATTGTCGCACTTTTAAACTCAAAGAATGGCGCAAATTTCAGCTATTGTTTATTATGATGGTGAAATTTGAGAAGATGAAACCGGCGTTGTTTTAGTATCAAATGAGCGTGTTAAAATATCATTGAAGAGAAACATAACTCTTGAGGAGCTGATAACGAAGATTTCGAGAAAGATTCATGTTGGAAGTAGTAGAAGAATGTCATCGTTGCAGTACAGATTTCCAACATCATTCTTGCCATTAACTTATACAGCGTTCCAACTTTTAAACAACGATGATGTTGAAATGATGGTTGAAGCTCAAAGTAATTATTCAGACGCCGATATTGAGATGTATGCAAATTTTATTCAAGTGCGTGCCATTCGGGGTCAATCATTAAGCTCTCACTATGGGCTGGTTGAACAAGTTGATCAAGTTGACAGCCCGACGACAGTAATGTGTAATTATTTTAATGCCATTATGGGGAGACATTCATCCGCAACTCCTTACGATATGTACCGAGGTGCGTCGACGAACAATCCGTATGGCAACATCGCGTCCAGTTCAAGGGGAAGGCATTCATCTGCAAATCTGTTTGACCTTAATATGGAGATGCCATCGACACAACCATCTGTGCAGTTTCCATTTGACACGATGGCTTCAAGCTCCAGGGGGAGGCATTCGACTGCGAGCTTTTTCGATCTCAATGTCGATATGCCTTCTAGTTCAAGGGGAAGGTGTGCAAGTAGTAGGTTCTTCGACCTAAATGTGGAGCGCATGGAGGAACCATCATCTCCACCAGAAGAACCGCTTCATGAACCTGGTGCGGATGGTGCTGAGACTGGACTATTCATTCACCCAGAATCACCGCAATTCAACTCCGATGATGATGAAGTTCCAGGAAATATGGCACAAACTGACCCTCCTACACACATGTTTGAAACTGATTATGGTGCAATGTACGGTCCAGAATTTACAGATATGCCTCATCTCAGTGACTATGGATATTACTCATCAATCAATAATGGTGAGTTATCTTTAGGCATGGAGTTTTCAAGCAAAGAAGAAGCGGTGATGGCTATAAAAAATTACAATATCCGTAATTCTGTTCAGTCCAGAGTTAACTGATCCACGACCGAAAAATATGTATGTTATTGTGCCCGACGCGAAAATGGATGCAATTGGATGGTTCGCGTATCAAAAATGAAGAGGAAAAACAACATATGGGAACTAACAGTATACAACGGTCCTCACACATGTTGTGCTGGAGGGGTCAACCAAGATCATCTCAACTTGGACTCTGAAATGATATGTCAAGTCATCATGCTCATGGTAAAAACAAGCTCTCATATAGCTGTTGCAGTGTTGATTTCAGCTATACAATCGCAGTATGGGTACACTGTCTCTTATAAAAAAGCTTGGTTGGCAAAACAAAATGCCATTGTCAAACTTCATGGCGAATGAGATGCATCTTACAACGAACTTCCAGGTTGGTTTAGGCTGGTGCGGACGTTGAATCCTAGGATAATTGTGGACTTCGAAACCTCCTATACATACCATAATGATCGAGTTCTTCACAATCGATGCCAATTCTACCGGGTTTTTTAGAGTTACCCACATTGCGTTAATGATGTCAAATACTGCAAGCATAAGGTCCAGATCGACGGGACTTTCTTGTATGGAAAATACAAGCAAGTTTTATTATTGGTACTTATCCAAGATGGCAATCGCAACATTCTTCCATTTGCTTTTGCTCTTGTCGAAGGAGAAGATACAGATTCTTGGGCTTTTTTCCTCCGAAATTTACGTGCACATGTTATCACGAGGGAAAACATCTGTGTCATTTCAGATTACGGAGCTAGGATCAAAGCAGCAATGGAGTCTTTGGGTCCAATGTACACTACCATTTATCTAACATAGGTGTTGTCCCCGACACATTGCTGCAAACTACCATGGAATGTACAAGAAGAATGATGAGTGTCAATTAATTGTGCGCATGGGTAAGTGAAACTGATGTAGTTTGTTTTCTTTCGATCGTTTTAATTTTGCAAAGAAAACAAGTTAGTAAGTTATACATTTTTTGATCAGGTTACGAACTACTTCCTCAAACGTTTGAATCAATGCTTCAAGATTTACGGGCGAAGAACGAGGAAGGATACGATTACATCAGCCTCATTGATAAAAAAATGTGGACGAACGCATATGATGGTGGATATCGATATGGACACATGACGACCAACTTAGAAGAGGCAATCAATTCAACCTTAAAGGGTGCACGTCACTTACCAGTAGCGGCTTTGGTAAAGACTATATATTTTTGTTTGGGGGCATTTTTTGTGAAGCTCGGGGGACAAGCTCAAACCTGGATGCAAGGCGGTCATGTCTATCACCCTAGATTAGTTGCAGATCTACAAAAAAATTTCTGCATCAAATGGAATGTCTGTAACAAGCTTCTCTAGAAGGCATGAAATGTTTCGTGTCACAGAGTTGTCGCGACCTCTTCAAGGGATTGAAGTTTTGTCGTTAAGAGTAAATCTAAGGGACAGAATGTGTAACTGCGGGTTTTTTCAAGCTCTGAAGTATCCATGCTCTCATGTGATAGCAGCTTGCTTGCATACACGTCAAGACTATAACCATTTTGTGGATCTCGTATACCTAGTATCTGAAGTTTTTAAGGTATAAAAATTTGAGTTTTCCTCAATAGGTAATGACAAAGACCCTGATGAGGTTCAATATTAGCTTCCGATTGTACCAAATCCGAGTTTATTGAGGGAGCGTGGTCGTCCAAAATCCAATCGAATTCATTGCGATATGGATATTCGACAAAGATCTAGACAAGACAGAAGATGTGGGCATTGTAGAAACCTAGAACACACTAGAAAAACATGTCCACTTCTGTTGCCATCAAGTAACAATTGATGAGGAAATGATGTATTTGTTTATCAAATAATAATTATTGTACTTTAATTTGCATTTACTTCAAGTTAATGTCATTCGATAATCGCTGATGAATATTAAAAAAATGATACAATAATAAGAGATTGGACGTTTGCGTTATATGTGATTATAATAAAAAAGATAATAAGTGATAAACTTAAGAAAGTTATCGAACACAATCATTAAATTTTATCAAACTAATAACAATTTCGTATTTCAAATTAATTTTAAATACAACAAACTTACAATAAGTATTAAATGGTAAATGATAACCAAATTACAATAACTGATATTAAATGGTAATAAAGAAAATTAACTAAAATACATTAAAAAAAAGTCCAACAAATTTAACAAAATAAAGTAAGTATTAAATGAGAAATAATAAAAAAAATACAATTAAAAAGTCCAATAAACTAAATACAAATATAATAAAAAACAAAATCTATCGATTCTGCGACGCGAATGTGTTCCGCAGGATGGTGGTTGTCGGTCTCGAGGAGGATTTCTTCGTATCACTGGTTGTGACTCCTCGCTATCATCATCATCACCATCATCATCGTCCTCCTCCTCCTCCTCCTCCTGAGTAGGTACATTAGGTTGATGAGGATCTGATGACGATGAAGCACCTCCATAGAATAAGGACACTGGAGGTGTATGACTGACTATCCCACCGACCTATGAAAACTGGGAAAACTCATAAAACCCAGACATCACTGAGTGTGAAACCTGTACAAGAGGTGTCTGTGCTGCGGCCATGGGTGATGAGGTTGAACCCGCCAAATATCCAGCATATGAACCCCAAGTTGGATCTGCAAACATAGACCCATAATAGCCTCTAAGAGGGGTCATCTGTGACGGTGGCGGCGGCGGGTCATAAAACCAGGTGAAGGCGGTGAAGGCGGCATCATATGGTTGTAGTATGTAAGTCGCTGGATACGGTGGCTGCTGTAAAGGTCTTGCTGGTACAGCTGAGGATGAATCGAAAGCACCTGGTCTCCGTCTATGAGTCGGGGGACGATGGTGCTGTGTCGGTGAACGTCTCTGTTGACGTTGCAGAAATATCTGCCCTTGTGCATCCTCGGGAACCAGAAATGGTTTACCGTTACTGTTGAACCACTCATAATAATCGTCAACAAAGAGGTCATCAAAAATGGGCTCTCTACGGGGAAGGCGTCGATGTCGATCCTCCCACAACACGACCCACTCATGATGCATCACCTGCCAATATGTATCTGTCTTGCCGCGTCTATCTGTGCTATGTAACTCGTCCATATTGCGAGGTGCTTCCAGAATTGGTTAAAAACAACCAAATTGCCAGAGCACGCGATCAGTGGAGTGCCACTCGAATGTCACATAACAGATTAAGGGGACCATCACCATCCAAACATCTGGTGGGCCCCTCAACTCAGGTGAGATCACCGCCCTCACATCATTAGTAGAATATGGCACCCATTCAAACTAAAACCAATATATATAATTTTTATCAAAAGAATAATCTAATTATTTAACTATAATCTAAAATCAATTTTTAAACATTAAAATTCATACATGTGTACTAGCCTTCTGATCGATTAGCACCCTAATTTTTTCTAAATCATCAGGTAGCTCTTGATGATTTTTCCTATCAGTAGACCACCTATTCAAGGGGAAAAAATTATTATACACTTTATAAAATTATTAATATACGAAATCAGTATTATAATTACCTCAGGAGTAGTGGAAATACGAATGGGTTCTTCACAACAGGACATAAAAAGGGCAATCGATACCATGCCCAAGACTGCAGCAAAGCAATAGGAGACATCCGCCGATAGCATTACGCCTGTAGTCAATGGCTCGACACATCTCCCTGTACAGCAAAGCCAAAACTGTCGAGCCCCAACTGAATGATCCGACCAGATGAAAGTCACTCAGATGTCACAACCACATGCAGTGAACTTGGTTGCGTGATTTGTTCGGCATCAACAACCCTCTTATCAGCTGCAGTATGCATGCTCGTGCATACATTTTAACTTCATCCTCAGATACGTCCTCGCTCAACTCCCGAAAATTGGCATCTAACCAATTTAACTGTATCCGACCACCGTTAAAACTTTCCAGGACACGTCCTAGATTTTGCCTGCACAAAGTAGTCCAGGAACCTTGCGCGATCCCTGATATAACATCCCCATCCACCAGAAGCCCCAAGTGCATAGCAACATCCTCAAGTATAATCGTGCACTCTCTGCACGGAAGATGGAATGTGTGGGTCTCCGGCCTCCACCGCTCTACTAAGGCAGAGATAAGGTCTGGTTCTATCTTACAGTGACCCTGATATCTACCTATGTAACCAAATCTAGCCTCTACTAAATACGGCAAGACACGGCTAGGTATCACTAACTTAAGGTTCCTAATAAAATGATCTAATACACGGTCCTTCTCCTAAAAATAAATAATTACAAAATTTGACTCTTAATCTAATAATCATGCATTAAATAAATCAACAAATTATTACTAATAATTTAAATTAAATTAAAACGTTAAAATGTTACCGTATCAGCAAAGTATCGAGATATATGATTTCCATCCAAGCGAAGTAGACCGCCTTCCATTATATATCTGCAAAAAAAATTATAGAAGTAAAATATTAAATAAATTAAAATACTTAAATAAATTAAATACAAAATATTAAAAATATAATAAAATATACCTTAAACAGATAATATAAGAGTATTTGAGAGAAGTTGAGAGAAACTGAGAGAATTTGGTGTGATGAAAGTGATTGAGGATGGGGGTATTTATAAGGAGGATTGGGGTGTGAAGCGTCGGGGTATGGGAGTAATTAAACATATAGCGCGGGGCAGAGGGCAATTAAACATATAGCGTGGGGCAGGGGGCATGCCTTTTTTATGCGTGGCAGATAAACAAGTAAGGTGCGGCCCCTGATCCGCGCTATACCTACGTGTATCCCATGTCAGCATATAGCGCGGTGCAGGATGCGCACCTAACCCCACGTGACGCCAAATCAGCATATAGCGCGATTCAGGGGGTGCACTTTACTGCTAAGGGTGTTAGATCGGGAAATATAGTCTGACCGGTGTTAGATCGATAAATATACCGGTCACCGGTGATTTTTCGGGAAAAATGCCAAGATTAAATCTAACCTAAATTAGCTTATTTTAGGTCATATATTAGGATAAATGAGTAAATCGTATCCAAGTCCCTTAACCTTTGCCTTGTTATTGCACTTTAGTCATCAGATTTTCTTTTTTTTGTTTATTTTGATTTTGGGCATACTGATTTCATTTATTTAATTTTGGTGACTTATTTATGTTTCATTTATCTTAATTTTGACCTGCTGCTTCTGTTTGTTTATGTTTTAGTCACTTATTTACATTTTATTTATTTTAGTCTTAGCATGCATTTTTTTTTGTTTTCAATTAAGTCACCATTGTGGTTTTCTGTTTGTTTTAAATTAGTTGTTGTTTTTATTTTTATTTTATTTTGGTATGTGATATTAAAATACTAATATTAAACGATATGACCTTGTGGTGACCCACCCTGGGGTATGATCAACATTATTCATAGTCCGGGTAAAATTCTAATTTAATCGCTAATTTACTAACTTTTAACATCTAACTTGTATAAAATTGTTCGAATTAATTTACTACCTCGCAATAACCCGCCCTGTGGTATGATTCGTGTTATTTATGGTTTGGCTAATAACTAAAAATTAACCCTTAACTTCTAATTTTATTTGATTGATTTATTTTATGTTATTTACATTTCAACATTTTAATTTTCTGCTATTTTAATTTCCTCTTTCGATTATCAATGTTTACATTTTAGTTGTTTAAATTCCAGCTTTTAAATATTTGCAATTTAGACCTTATATTCTATCTTATTTCATTTTAGTCCTTACCCTAGCTCTTTGATTTTACTATGCATCTTTTAAATTATTTTAATTTGGTCCTTTATGTATTTTGATTGCTTTGAATTTTGGTTAATAATTTTAACTTCCTTTTAATTTAGTCCTACAATTTTAGATTTTGAATTAAACCTTTAGATTTATATTTATAATATTTTAGTGTTGATATAAATTACTTAGATTTTAGGTTTAGTTCTTTAATTAGGTGAATTTTTTAATTTGGTCCCCGCTTTTGCTCGAGATTCTATTTTAATTATTTGATTCAATAATCAATTAAAATTTACTAGGTTAATTAATAGAGCCTCTATCTTAGGTCTAATTTCACATTTAGTCCTTTAATTTAGGAGAATTCTTAATTTGGTCCTCGCTTATTCTCGAGGTTCCATTTTAATTATTCGATTCGATAATTGGTTAAATTTAATTAGAGTTAGTATTAGAGCCTACATTTTTAAGTTTAATTCCCTAAGTACTTTAAATTTAATAATTTGACACTTTAAGTTAGGGGGAAACCCTTAATTAATCCATTTAGTATAATTACGTTCCATAACCAATTGTTTGATTGCATTTTGCTTTTAAAAATAAGACAATGTTAATTTATTAGGGGGTTAGTAGCGTATCTCCCGCTTTTTCCTGAGGCTGACCGCTATTGATTCCTGAAGTAAATCAATATCCTTTTTAAAAACTTACATCACAATTTCTAAATTATTAAGGCAATATTTATTTATTGTGGCTGATAACGAAACTTCAGCTTTTGCTTGAGGGTGGTCAATATTAGTCTTGGTAAATCGACATCCTTTTTAAAATATGCATACGTAGTGGATTTTAAATTAAATAAAATTTCGAACTCAAAATTTCCAATTTTTTAAAATATAGGGTAATCGACTAGGTACCAATTTTGGGCGCTATGGGGTGTTAATCCTTCCCCACGCGTAACTGTCTCACGAACCTGATTTCTAATTTCACAGACCAAAACTTAGTATTTTGTAGTAAAATAAAATGTTTTATTAAAATTATCTGATTTTAGGTGTTCCAATCTCACCTTAAAAATGATTGGTGGCGATTCCCATCTTTTCATAATATATTATATTTTCCAAAAACGTCGAATCAGTCTTCCCGTTGAAAATCAGTTATGACAAGTGAACCGCGTTCCCGATGAGCCTCCTAGGGCTGGTGGTGAGGGTCCTAGTTCAATGCCTCCTTACATTCAGTCCATGATGGAGACTTTGGACTTGAGGTTTGCTTCCATGGAGTCCCACTTTACTGTCTTGGGGACTCAAGTGTCCGAGATAGCTTCTCAGCAATTGGCACTGCAAGCGATACATGTGGATTCCCGATGTGACATTCTCGCTCGATTCGACATTGTGACAGATAGACTCGACGGTCTCTCTCAAGACTTTGCTTATTTTCATGCACTGCATTCAGATCCTGATCATCCTCCTCCGTTGGATGCCTGATCATTTTTGCTTTGCTAGTTGCATTTGATTTTGGATGCCTGATCATTTTTGCTTTGCTTTTATTCCACTTTGATATTTTGGATTTGGTATGCTTTATGCTTTGATGGTTTTTTATGTTTTTTGGATGTTTATTTTTTATGCTATTTTGGATATTTAGAGACATGTTTATTTTTGTTATGGCCATACCTATTGATTAAGGATATTGATTATGTTGACTAACTCATTTGGCACTTTTGATCTTCACAACCTTGTTATTTATCTTGTTTATTTTTGTACCTTTTGATTTAACAAAAATAGGGAGAAATGTTAGAGTAAGGGGATTATTTTTTAAGAAAATCTTAAAATTTCTTAAATGTTTTGTTATATCAAAAAGGGAGAGATTGTTGAAAACACTTTGATATTTTGATAAACCAAAAATGTTAAATAGTTTTAACAAATTTTAAGATTATATTTGATTCGATCATTCGAATAAATAAATTGTTTTTAAGGTTAAAAACTCTATTTTACTCCTCGCTCTATTGAAAAATTGAGTCTTATATGAGAAATGTCTTTGAATTTTTTTTTACTAAGGGTTTCGAACTTCAATCGAGTCAAAAATCCATTTTAAATATAGTAGTACTGATACTACATGAACAATATCGATATTGTTCATGAAGTATCAATACAAATATCGATGTTGAAGCCCAAAATTACGCAGTAGTACCGATACTACTAAGGCAATATTGATATTGTCTGTAAGTTTGACAAAACATAATGTTATTTTGGTACCATACTACTCGATACTACCTGATTACCTGAAATTGTCAAATTCCAATATACTCATTTGGTACCGATACTAGTCCAGTATCGATACTACTTATTATAGTAGAACTGATACCCCTTGTATCAGTATCGATACTATCTTTCCCTAATGGCTATATTTTGTATTTAATGCAGGGAGTATCGATACTCAAAGCCCGAGTACCGATACTATAAGTTTTTGGACAACATTTATTACGGGAAATTACCTCCCAACGACTCTACTACCTCCCAACAGCTCTATTCACTCAAACAGTTAGGATTAATAGAGAGAGTATAAAAACAAGATTCCAAGTCATATGTGAAGACAAGAGATCAAAGAGAAAGCCAAAAGCAACAAAGTTGAGCCAAAATCAAGTCAACATTCTTCAACATTCCTTTTGCTTTCAAATAACACTTTTGTACTCATTTGTATTTATTTCTCAAGTGTTCTTATTTGTTATTGAATTGTTCAAACACATTCCTAATGAGGTTTTTATAAGTTTGAAATTTTTAATTTTCTCTTTGAGGGAATGTCTCAAGAATTTGGGGTATAATTCTTGAGAGACTTGTAAGGTTAAACCTTATCCTCAAAGGTAGCTACAAATTAATGAATTTGTGAAAATCCTTAGTGTGGATAGCTAAGATAGTGGATGAGACTTTGGTTTATAAATTCGAGCCACTCTAAATTCTTGTGTTCAATTTTTATAATTTCTCTTCAAGATTCCACCCACATTTTTATTTGTCAATTCACCCTCTCTTGGCTATTTCATCTATTCGATTGACTCAATAGAACCAGATTATCATATTTATCCAGCATCAAAACTCCCCCAATCAACAGCAATATATGCTCAAGTTGCATATCTAATTTCTTGTTGGCTACTATTTCGTTGGAGCTTAAATTGATTCTTTAACCACGATAGCCTCAATCACTACCCTTTTAAATTTGGGCTTACTGTTGTTTGCCTAAGAAACTCATTGTAAAGTATTTTCATGATATTTTAATCATTTTTCAACACCATGACCTCCCATTTGTTGGGATCACGAGTTGCAAGGCCACATCCTCAAGAGTTATCGTTTATTCTCCAGACAGAAAATGAAATGTATGTGTTTCTGATCTTTAATGTACGATCAACGCATTGATTAAACCCGAGACCAACTTGTATTCTCGAACAAATGTGACATAATAAAATCCATCCTCTTGTAGGTTATCTTCAATCAAAGGGCGTGGCTTATCGGGAATATTGAGCCGATGACGGAGGACTCGCTGCTCGTCTTCCTATAATTAACTAATTCATAAAATTAATCAATTAATCATAAATAAACTTTTACCGTTTAATAATAATAAATTCGTTATTAAATAAAATATAATATTTTATTAAATAATTATAACACTATCAATCTTAAATTGCTGGAAATATGTTGAACGTCAAGATAAAAAAAATTATTTTTGTTCTGTCATTTGAACAAATCTGTAAAAAAAATTAATTTTTTAAACAAAAATATTTTTTAATATAAACATTAATGTAAAAATAATTTAATCTATACTAACTAGTTAACTGATTTAAACAACAAAAACTAAAAATTACCTAATTAATTTCTTTCTTCTTTGAACCTCTCAAAGTCCCATGACAATCTATGCGACTCGTCAAGGTTGCCAGGAGCACAGTGCGACTTAGCCTCTCCACTGTAGTTATCGTCCTATTCGAGCAAATTATCGTCTAGTCGCATTATTTGAGCAATTTTTTTCAACATCATAATTCCAAAAATTTTGCCTTCGTTTAGCTACACATTTAACGGTGGTGAACTTAATAACAATATTAAATAGAGAAGAAGATACCATTATACTTTTAAAAAAATCATTATAATTCTTTTAATAGTTTGGAGTGATTATAATGAAATATATATTTAGAATTTTTTTTAAATCATTCGCAATGAACACACACATTACAAACACAGCTGCTAGAACCTGAGACCTCTAGAGAGAATAACACTTTCTTTAACTAGGGATGGATCGAATGGGGGCGGGTGGAGACAATCCCTAAAAATTTCAAATTAGTATATAGTTTAGATATTTAATTTGTATTTTCAAGTGATAATATATTTTCGTCCCCTAAAATTTTAAAAATTTTCTCCCTCTTAAAATTTTTAAAGTTCTATTCTAATACACGATACATGAATGTAACACCTTCTCATCAAGACAGTTGAAAAATAATTATGTACATCTTTCCTCACTAAGATTTAATGTCAACACATCCTCGTCTTATCATAAATATAAGTATAGTTTGTACACATTATATCCAACACAACATTAAAACAATAATGATTCAATTATTCAATTTTTCAACATTAAAACAAATGATATGATTCTGTTACATAATATAAAACTCTTTTAGTTTTACGCGGATTTAGGATAGTTAGATGAGTGAAAATAGATGGCTAAGATTACCAGTAGGAAATGAGAAGATATTCACTGAAGAAAAAATAAGAATCAATCTCAACCATCTATTTTCACTCATCCAACAATCTTAAACCTGTGTAAAACTATCATGCCAGTACCAATATAATTCAACGACGTTGCGAGTTTAGTTCCTGGATCAGAGCATTCAAATCACGAAACGATGAACCTCCATTCTCAACAGCTCTTTTTGCCATTTCTCCTAGTGCCTTAGCTCTGCTTCTCATTTCCTCTGCTTTTTCACCCACCATCACCTCTTTCACCGCCTTTTCTATCGCATCTCTTCTCACAAAATCTCCCACCACTTCAACCCATTTTCGAACCCCAACTCCGATCCCGATCTTGAGAACCTCAGTCACTAGTTTCTCATTGTGGAACTACTCTGCAAACACCGGCCAGGTCACCATCGGCAAACCAGCTGAAACACCTATCGTTGAATTCCATCCGCAATGAGTCACAAAGGCACCGATTGCTTGGTGCTCAAGGATCAAAACTTGTGGTGCCCATCCCCTTATTATAAGCCCTTTGCTTTCCATTCTCTTCTCAAATCCTTCAGGCAACCAATCCTCTTCCTTGTGTTCTTCTCTGATAACCCAAATGAACTGCTGCCCTGTCGTTTCGATGGCCAAAGCAATCTCCTTTAACTGAGCTGCATTTAAATGGACTGCACTTCCGAAACATATATAAACCACTGAATCGGATTGTTTCGAATCAAGCCAGTTTAAACATCTATGTTGGTCGATGGATGATTTCTTCCCTCTATCTAATTTATCTTCAAAGAATCTATTGCATAGCGAAACAGGGCCGATATGCCATGCCTTTCTTCCCAAAACGTTTCTGTAATGATCAACATAAGTGGGTTCTAGCTCATAGAAACTGTTGACGATGAACCCGTAGCTTCTCAGCTCCGTTTCTCTCCATTTTTTCACCTACTCAGTAAACTCATTCTCTTCACTTTGTTTAAAAACATCAGGCATCTGATCTTTTGTCAACTGAAGATCACCAGGGAGGTTAGGAATCACAAAAGGTTGAGAATCCGACTCCACTTTCTTGTGTGGTTGATATAGATTAATTGATTCTGACATACACAATGACAAGAAACTGGAACCATTAAACATCAACCTATGAATTCCGAACTTGTCTGCAGTATCAGTGACCCAAGTGAAGAACATATCGACGACTAAGCAATCTGGTTTACATTCTTGTATCAGCTGCTCAAAGGGTTGTTGAAACAAGTCTGCTGCCATGAAAAATTTGCGGTTCATATCCAAGTTCACTCCTTTGGAATTTGGGATGGATTCAAGGTTTTCACAGCCCTCGGGCAATCCAGCTTCAACACAAGGGAAGTTGAGGAGTTTGATATCGATATTGATGCCTGAGTTCTTGCTTCTTTCGATTGTGGTGGAGACGAAAGGAGCATTAAGCGGAGTGGTGACGATGGTTGTCTTTACAGCACCACTCATTGCGAACAGCTTGGCCATGTCGACCATCGGTATCATGTAGCCATGGCCCATGAAAGGGAAGAAGAAAACATGAAGCTGAGGACTCTCAGTCTCGCCAACGCTAACCATATTTTCCTTTCTAAGACCATCTCCAGCTCTCATCTCTATCTCTATTCTAGAGATGAAACAGTAATTCATCTCCAACGTTATCTCTACATTACCACTAACTCTACTTTATTCACAATATTTATCTATTATAATATTGATTTTGAAAATATAAAATAAAACATATATATTTCTAAAAAATATCAAGATAAAAAGTATAAATAAAACATTCATAAATAATATTGCGAAAATACAAATAAATAAGAAAATTACAATTCATAATAATAATGCGAAAAACATAAATTACATAATTATATATTTTAATTCTCTGAATTAGAATATTCATTCCACAAATGCTCAATTAGTGCATTTCGTAGAGCAAAATGAGCATTTACATCTTTGAATTGTCTAAATCGGGTAAGGAATTCTTGAAATTGAGTCTCATCATCTTCAACAAATTCAACATTCGGAGGCGGTGCATTTCTTCCTTCAACAATTAGAAAATTAAGATCTCGTTCATCATCGATTATCATATTATGCATTATTATGCAAGCAATCATAATATCTTTCAAATCATTTTTGCTCCAAAAACGTGTTGGATTTGACACAATTGCAAATCGACTTTGAAGAACTCCAAATGCACGTTCGACATCCTTTCGACATGCTTCTTGTTGTGTCACAAAATATTTCTTTTTGGGACCAATTGGCTCATGGATAGTTTGCACAAGAGTCGCCTATTTGGGGTATATACTATCAGCTAGATAGTACCCTATATTGTAATCTTTTCCACAAATGACATAATGTGCAGGATGAGCAATACCTCTAGCAAGTTTAGAGAAAAGGTTAGACGTCTCCAACACATTAATATCATTGTTGGCCCCTGGCATCCCAAAATATGCATGCCATATCCACAAATCATAATCAGCTACAGCTTCAAGAATAATTGTTGGAGATCCACTTCGGTCGGCATATTGTCCCGCCCAAGCTTTTGGACAGTTTTTCCATCTCCAGTGCATGCAATCGAGACTTCCTAACATTCCTGGAAAACCACGTTGCTAACCAATACAAAGTAATCTAGCAACATCCATGTGAAAACAATTCTACCCATTGATAAAGAAAGGAATCTTTCGATCTTAGCCGTTCATTCACAATCATTATCTTTAACATGGGCACAAAAGGATCCTGCTCTTCAACTGGAAAAGGAAAAAATAGAGGTCATAAATAAAAGGTTAGAAATTGCGCAATTGAGGAGAGAGGACAAGATTCTAGCGATGGATCCAGATACCATTCCTGATCCCGAACGACGTCACTATTTTCGAAACGAACATCAAAAAATTCTTCGGAAACGAAAAGAAGAAGAACTGTCAACCTCTACTACTTTTAATGTGTTTGGAATGAACTTTGATGATCTTGGAGGGGGTATGTCTGGTTATTAGTTAAATTGTTGTGTTTGGGTTGTTGGTTAAAATGTTGTTTGAGTTTTATTAGTATTTTCTATTTTTTTATGTTTGTTGTATTTTTATGTTTCAAAAAATTAGTATGTATGTATTTTTATCTATCTTGCAATTTAATCTACTTTAATCTAATTTAATCATTAAAATTTATTTTTTTATGTTTGTTGTATTTTTATGTTTCAAAAAATTAGTATGTTTATTTATCAAATTTCAATGTATTTTTATCTATCTTGCAATTTAATCTACTTTAATCTAATTTAATCATTAAAAAATTTATGTTTTTATGTTTGTTGTATTTTTATGTTTCAAAAAATTAGTATGTTTATTTATCTAATTTCAATGTATTTTTATCTATCTTGCAATTTAATCTACTTTAATCTAATTTAATCTAATTTAATCATTAAAAAAATTATGTTTTTATGATTTTTGTATCTTTATGTTTAAAAAAATTAGTATGTTTATTTATCTAATTTCAATGTAGTTTTATTTATCTTGCAATTTAATCTACTTTAATCTAATTTAATCTACTTTAATCTAATTTAATCATTAAAAAATTTATGTTTTTATGTTTGTTGTATTTTTATGTTTCAAAAAATTAGTATGTTTATTTATCTAATTTCAATGTATTTTTATCAATCTTGCAATTTAATCTACTTTAATCAAATTTAATCTACTTTAATCTAATTTAATCATTAAAAAATTTATGTTTATATGTTTGTTGTATTTTTATGTTTCAAAAAATTAGTATTTTTATTTATCTAATTTCAATGTATTTTTATTTATCTTGCAATTTAATCTACTTTAATCTAATTTAATATACTCTAATCTAATTTAATCATTAAAAAAATTATGTTTTTATGTTTGTTGTATTTTTATGTTTCAAAAAATTAGTATGTTTATTTATCTAATTTCAATGTATTTTTATCTATCATGCAATTTAATCTACATTAATCAAATTTAATCTACTTTAATCTAATTTAATCATTCAAAAATTTATGTTTTTATGTTTGTTGTATTTTTATGTTTCAAAAAATTAGTATGTTTATTTATCTAATTTCAATGTATATTTATCTATCTTGCAATTTAATCTACTTTAATCTAATTTAATCATTAAAAATTTATGTTTTTATGTTTGTTGTATTTTTATGTTTCAAAAAATTAGTATGTTTATTTATCTATTTTCAATGTATTTTTATCTATTTTGCAATTTAATCTAATTTAATCTAATTTAATCTACTTTAATCTAATTTAATCATTAAAAAATTTATGTTTTTATGTTTTTTGTATTTTTATGTTTCAAAAAATTAATATGTTTATTTATCTAATTTCAATGTATTTTTATCTATCTTGCAATTTAATCTACTTTAATCAAATTTAATCTACTTTAATCTAATTTAATCATTAAAAAATTTATGTTTTTATGTTTGTTGTATTTTTATGTTTCAAAAAATTAGAATTTTTATTTATCTAATTTCAATGTATTTTTATCTATCTTGCAATTTAATCTACTTTAATCTAATTTAATCATTAAAAATTTATGTTTTTAAGTTTGTTGTATTTTTATGTTTCAAAAAATTAGTATGTTTATTTATCTAATTTCAATGTATTTTTATCTATCTTGCAATTTAATCTAATTTAATCTACTTTAATCTAATTTAATCATTAAAAATTTATGTTTTTATGTTAGTTGTATTTTTATGTTTCAAAAAATTAGTATGTTTATTTATCTAATTTCAATGTATTTTTATCTATCTTGCAATTTAATCTAATTTAATCTACTTTAATCTAATTTAATCTAATTTAATCTACTTTAATCTAATTTAATCATTAAAAATTTATGTTTTTATGTTAGTTGTATTTTTATGTTTCAAAAAATTAGTATGTTTATTTATCTAATTTCAATGTATTTTTATCTATCTTGCAATTTAATCTAATTTAATCTACTTTAATCTAATTTAATCATTAAAAAAATTATGTTTTTATGTTTTTTGTATTTTTATGTTTCAAAAAATTAATAAGTTTATTTATCTAATTTCAATGTATTTTTATCTATCTTGCAATTTAATCTACTTTAATCTAATTTAATCTAATTTAATCATTAAAAAATTTATGTTTTTATGTTTGTTGTATTTTTATATTTCAAAAAAATAGTATGTTTATTTATCTAATTTCAATGTATTATTTTTTATCTTGCAATTTAATCTACTTTAATCTAATTTAATCTACTTTAATCTAATTTATTCATTAAAAAATTGATGTTTTTATATTTGTTGTATTTTTATGTTTCAAAATATTAGTATGTTTATTTATCTAATTTCAATGTATTTTTATCTATCTTGCAATTTAACCTACATTAATCAAATTTAATCTACTTTAATCTAATTTAATCATTAAAAAATTTATGTTTTTATGTTTGTTGTATTTTTATGTTTCAAAAAATTAGTTTGTTTATTTATCTAATTTCAATGTATTTTTATCTATCTTGCAATTTAATCTACTTTAATCTACTTTAATCTAATTTAATCATTAAAAAATTTATGTTTTTATGTTTGTTGTATTTTTATGTTTCAAAAAATTAATATGTTTATTTATCTAATTTCAATGTATTTTTATCTATCTTGCAATTTAATCTAATTTAATCATTAAAAATTTTATGTTTTTATGTTTGTTGTATTTTTATGTTTCAAAAAATTAATATATTTATTTATCTAATTTCAATGTATTTTTATGTATCTTGCAATTTAATCTACTTTAATCTAATTTAATCATTAAAAAATTTATGTTTTTATGTTTGTTGTATTTTTATGTTTCAAAAAATTAGTATGTTTATTTATCTAATTTCAATGTATTTTTATCTATCTTGCAATTTAATCTACTTTAATCAAATTTAATCTACTTTAATCTAATTTAATCATTAAAAAATTTATGTTTTTATGTTTGTTGTATTTTTATGTTTCAAAAAATTAGTATGTTTATTTATCTAATTTCAATGTATTTTTATCTATCTTGCAATTTAATCTACTTTAATCTAATTTAATCTACTTTAATCTAATTTAATCATTAAAAATTTATGTTTTTATGCTTGTTGTATTTTTATGTTTCAAAACATTAGTATGTTTATTTATCTAATTTCAATGTATTTTTATCTATCATGCAATTTAATCTAATTTAATATAATTTAATCTAATTTAATCATTAAAAATTTATGTTTTTATGTTTGTTGTATTTTTATGTTTCAAAAAATTAGTTTGTTTATTTATCTAATTTCAATGTATTTTTATCTATCTTGCAATTTAATCTACTTTAATCAAATTTAATCTACATTAATCTAATTTAATCATTAAAAAATTTATGTTTATATGTTTGTTGTATTTTTATGTTTCAAAAAATTAGTATTTTTATTTATCTAATTTCAATGTATTTTTATTTATCTTGCAATTTAATCTACTTTAATCTAATTTAATATACTTTAATCTAATTTAATCATTAAAAAAATTATGTTTTTATGTTTGTTGTATTTTTATGTTTCAAAAAATTAGTATGTTTATTTATCTAATTTGAATGTATTTTTATCTATCATGCAATTTAATCTACATTAATCAAATTTAATCTACTTTAATCTAATTTAATCATTAAAAAATTTATGTTTTTATGTTTGTTGTGTTTTTATGTTTCAAAATATTAGTATGTTTATTTATCTAATTTCAATGTATTTTTATCTATCTTGCAATTTAATCTACTTTAATCTAATTTAATCATTAAAAATTTATGTTTTTAAGTTTGTTGTATTTTTATGTTTCAAAAAATTAGTATGTTTATTTATCTATTTCAATGTATTTTTATCTATCTTGCTAATTTAATCTACTTTAATCTAATTTAATCATTAAAAATTTATGTTTTTATGTTTGTTGTATTTTTATGTTTCAAAAAATTAGTATGTTTATTTATCTAATTTCAATGTATTTTTATCTATCTTGCAATTTAATCTAATTTAATCTACTTTAATCTAATTTAATCATTAAAAAATTATGTTTTAATGTTTTTTGTATTTTTATGTTTCAAAAAATTAATAAGTTTATTTATCTAATTTCAATGTATTTTTATCTATCTTGCAATATAATCTACTTTAATCTAATTTAATCTACTTTAATCTAATTTAATCATTAAAAAAATTATGTTTTTATGTTTTTTGTATTTTTATGTTTCAAAAAATTAATAGGTTTATTTATCTAATTTCAATGTATTTTTATTTATCTTGCAATTTTATCTACTTTAATCTACTTTAATCTAATTTAATCATTAAAAAATTTATGTTTTTATGTTTGTTGTATTTTTATATTTCGAAAAATTAGTATGTTTATTTATCTAATTTCAATGTATTTTTATCTATCTTACAATTTAATCAACTTTAATCTAATTTAATCATTAAAAAATTTATGTTTTTATGTTTGTTGTATTTTTATGTTTCAAAAAATTAGTATGTTTATTTATCTAATTTCAATGTATTTTTATCTATCTTACAATTTAATCAACTTTAATCTAATTTAATCATTAAAAAATTTATGTTTTTATGTTTGTTGTATTTTTATGTTTCAAAAAATTAGTATGTTTATTTATCTAATTTCAATGTATTTTTATCTATCTTGCGATTTAATCTACTTTAATCAAATTTAATCTACTTTAATCTAATTTAATCATTAAAAAATTTATGTTTTTATGTTTGTTGTATTTTTATGTTTCAAAAAATTAGTATGTTTATTTATCTAATTTCAATGTATTTTTATCTATCTTGTAATATAATCTACTTTAATCTAATTTAATCTACTTTAATCTAATTTAATCATTAAAAATTTATGTTTTTATGTTTGTTGTATTTTTATGTTTCAAAAAATTAGTATGTTTATTTATCTAATTTCAATGTATTTTTATCTATCTTGCAATTTAATCTACTTTAATCAAATTTAATCTACTTTAATCTAATTTAATCATTAAAAAATTTATGTTTTTATGTTTGTTGTATTTTTATGTTTCAAAAAATTAGTATGTTTATTTATCTAATTTCAATGTATTTTTATCTATCTTGCAATTTAATCTACTTTAATCTAATTTAATCTACTTTAATCTAATTTAATCATTAAAAATTTATGTTTTTATGCTTGTTGTATTTTTATGTTTCAAAACATTAGTATGTTTATTTATCTAATTTCAATGTATTTTTATCTATCATGCAATTTAATCTAATTTAATCTAATTTAATCTAATTTAATCTAATTTAATCATTAAAAATTTATGTTTTTATGTTTGTTGTATTTTTATGTTTCAAAAAATTAGTTTGTTTATTTATCTAATTTCAATGTATTTTTATCTATCTTGCAATTTAATCTACTTTAATCAAATTTAATCTACTTTAATCTAATTTAATCATTAAAAAATTATGTTTATATGTTTGTTGTATTTTTATGTTTCAAAAAATTAGTATTTTTATTTATCTAATTTAAATGTATTTTTATTTATCTTGCAATTTAATCTACTTTAATCTAATTTAATATACTTTAATCTAATTTAATCATTAAAAAAATTATGTTTTTATGTTTGTTGTATTTTTATGTTTCAAAAAATTAGTATTTTTATTTATCTAATTTCAATGTATTTTTATCTATCATGCAATTTAATCTACATTAATCAAATTTAATCTACTTTAATCTAATTTAATCATTAAAAAATTTATGTTTTTATGTTTGTTGTGTTTTTATGTTTCAAAAAATTAGTATGTTTATTTATCTAATTTCAATGTATTTTTATCTATCTTGCAATTTAATCTACTTTAATCTAATTTAATCATTAAAAATTTATGTTTTTAAGTTTGTTGTATTTTTATGTTTCAAAAATTAGTATGTTATTTATCTACTTTCAATGTATTTTTATCTATCTTGCAATTTAATCTAATAATCTAAATCTACTAATCTAATTTAATACTAATTTAATCATTAAAAATTTATGTTTTTATGTTTGTTGTATTTTTATGTTTCAAAAAATTAGTATGTTTATTTATCTAATTTCAATGTATTTTTATCTATCTTGCAATTTAATCTAATTTAATCTACTTTAATCTAATTTAATCATTAAAAATTATGTTTTAATGTTTTGTGTATTTTTATGTTTCAAAAAATTAATAAGTTTATTTATCTAATTTCAATGTATTTTTATCTATCTTGCAATTTAATCTACTTTAATCTAATTTAATCTACTTTAATCTAATTTAATCATTAAAAAAATTATGTTTTTATGTTTTTTGTATTTTTATGTTTCAAAAAATTAATAGGTTTTTTATCTAATTTCAATGTATTTTTATTTATCTTGCAATTTTATCTACTTTAATCTACTTTAATCTAATTTAATCATTAAAAAATTTATGTTTTTATGTTTGTTGTATTTTTATATTTCGAAAAATTAGTATGTTTATTTATCTAATTTCAATGTATTTTTATCTATCTTACAATTTAATCAACTTTAATCTAATTTAATCATTAAAAAATTTATGTTTTTATGTTTGTTGTATTTTTATGTTTCAAAAAATTAGTATGTTTATTTATCTAATTTCAATGTATTTTTATCTATCTTACAATTTAATCAACTTTAATCTAATTTAATCATTAAAAAATTTATGTTTTTATGTTTGTTGTATTTTTATGTTTCAAAAAATTAGTATGTTTATTTATCTAATTTCAATGTATTTTTATCTATCTTGCGATTTAATCTACTTTAATCAAATTTAATCTACTTTAATCTAATTTAATCATTAAAAAATTTATGTTTTTATGTTTGTTGTATTTTTATGTTTCAAAAAATTAGTATGTTTATTTATCTAATTTCAATGTATTTTTATCTATCTTGTAATGTAATCTACTTTAATCTAATTTAATCTACTTTAATCTAATTTAATCATTAAAAATTTATGTTTTTATGTTTGTTGTATTTTTATGTTTCAAAAAATTAGTATGTTTATTTATCTAATTTCAATGTATTTTTATCTATCTTGCAATTTAATCTACTTTAATCTAATTTAATCTACTTTAATCTAATTTAATCATTAAAAAAATTATGTTTTTATGTTTTTTGTATTTTTATGTTTCAAAAAATTAATAGGTTTATTTATCTAATTTCAATGTATTTTTATTTATCTTGCAATTTTATCTACTTTAATCTACTTTAATCTAATTTAATCATTAAAAAATTTATGTTTTTATGTTTGTTGTATTTTTATATTTCGAAAAATTAGTATGTTTATTTATTTAATTTCAATGTATTTTTATCTATCTTACAATTTAATCAACTTTAATCTAATTTAATCATTAAAAAATTTATGTTTTTATGTTTGTTGTATTTTTATGTTTCAAAAAATTAGTATGTTTATTTATCTAATTTCAATGTATTTTTATCTATCTTGCAATTTAATCTAATTTAATCTACTTTAATATAATTTAATCATTAAAAAATTTATGTTTTTATGTTTGTTGTATTTTTATGTTTCAAAAAATTAATATATTTATTTATCTAATTTCAATGTATTTTTATGTATCTTGCAAACTCAATAAAAAAGACTCTATAATCTAAAAATTATTTTATAATTTTTAATAATAAAATGATTCAATAAAATAATATCGTATAATCAGAAATCATTTATATACTTTATCCAAATTTTTTTCACATTCTCCCATATTTGAATTCAGTCCCCACCTCACTTGCCAATTTTGTTTTTCTTTCTCTACTTTGTATTTTATACAATATAAAGCAAGATAATAATTAGTGTAATTATTGGATTTATACTGTAGGAATGCTTTGGAATTTCAGCCTCCCAATAACGTGGTCAGATCATTGGCACCTGACTAAATCAATGAACTTTTAACCATATGTCTTTTAGGCCATGGACCTCGAAATCTTGGTGTCGAGTATGAGTTGGGTTGGATTGTTTTTTTATCCTAAACCATAAATCAAAAAATTATATATCTTTCACCTGATTTGATCCGACTCAAAAAATATATATGACTTGAACTCGACTTAAATTTTTGAAAGAAAATTCGAACTCGACCCGAAATAATATATCCTTTCGGGTGGAATATTTTTCACCCTAAACCTGAACCGACACGAACCGAAGCTGAATTTTTTTTAAAAAATCCTACCCTATTAGGTCTAATCGAGTCAAAACTTATCAGATTCGGATTCAATGTCCATCCCTAACCTCCTCAAAAATTTCCCTCGAATCAAATCAATATATAATATATAATACAAGAAAGTTCATAAATAAATTAAAAATAAATGTGCAATTGTTATATATATATATATATATATTTTAAAAAGTATTTAATACAATATCTCACTACAGCAAAATTGTTCTATAACGACGTTCATTTTTGAAAAAAGTATAATATAACATAAAAATATTAACAAAATATTTATGTACCATTCTATATATTATTATCATGGTTATCAAAATCGGACCGAACCGACCGGTTCAATCGGTTGAACCGTGAACCGGTGGCCTATCCGGTCCGGTTACCTCACAAAACCGGGCTGGCAATGAAAACCGGTAAAACCGGGTTGAACCGGTTGAAAACCGGTAAAACCGGTTTGAACCGCCGGTTCACTTTTTTCTTTTAAAAAAATTAAACCAAACAACATCGTTTGTTCAACGAGCCAAGTCAAATTCGAGTATTGTTGAGCTCGACTCGAACTCGAAAACTTTAAAAGTAACTCAACTCGACTCAAAAACTCACGAGCTAAAAATTATTAAGTTCAACTCGAACTCGAAATATAATATTAAAACTTGAACTCGAAAAGGCTCGAACTCAAAAAAAAATTAGAAGTTCGATTGAAGCTTAAAATTTGAGCTCAATTGAAGTAAAAGAATAGTTCGCTATGTGCTCACCAAAAGGCTTCATGATTTTGAATGTCAAATTACCTCTATTATTTATAGAAGTAAGTTGGGATACTCTTCTATGTTTCTTAGCCATGTGAGATTGTTTTTTTTTAAAAAAAATTAAACCAAATGACATCATTTGTTATTATTTTTTAAGCCCCAATTTTATTTTTTTTATTATAGTTATATAATTATATTTATTATTTAATATGTTTTACCTTAAATATTATGTTGTAGTTGATTTGAATCATTTTGTTTCACTTGATTTTATGGTTTTTAATTTATATATGTTATGACTTGTGATATTTTTATACCTTTTAATATTGTAAACTTAAAAAAAGTGTTACATATATATTAATATTGATTTGAATATTATGTAAAATTAAAAAAAATTATTTTATATAAAATCCGGTTCAATCGCGGTTGAATCAGTGAACCAGTACCTTCACCGGTTCAATGTCCGGTCCAGTTTTAAAAACATTGGTTAATACAATATTTAAATTATTTTTAATCTAAATCTCTAAATCAAAACAATTAGCTGTAAGCATAGTTGAATTCACATCCTAAAGAAAATATTAAGGTGATTCAAAAAAATATTAAGAAAATATTAACGGAACTAAGTTTATCGTATATGCAGTAGTATGAGTGTTTATTGTTAAAGGGTTGAGAGGCTTTGAATATATATAATTCCTTAGGATTATTTTTTTTCTTTCTTTCTTTATAGATATTTTCTCTTTGTTTGTCAAAAAAATATAATATCACTTGATTTTTGGTCAAATGACTATCATTCATATTTTATCATAGTCCTTATTGTTTTCTATTTTTTTCATCTTGTAGTTCTTTTTAGGTATAATGCCATAAATAGCATTCAATGTTTATCAAAACGGTCATTTTAGATGAAATGCTGAGGGGTAAAATGCCCTCCAAAAAAAAAGTATAAGGGATAAAGTGATTATCATGTCAAATGTTAAGAGTCTTTTTGTCCTAAAATGAAACGTTTAAGGGTCAAAATGCTCCAAAAGAATATAATATAGGCTAAAATAATCATTTTAATTAATATTGGGGGGCTAATTTTGACATTTTGTCTTTTTTTTTATCTATTTTTGTTTATGTGTTGTTTTATTTAATAAATCTCTCTTTTAAAAAACGATAGATGTTTTTCTTGTTCTCGTAGTATATTTTCCTCATTCTTATAAAACGTTATTCTCATTTTTTTAAGGTTAGATTTGACATTGCCTCTCAAATTAACATTTATTTAATTATTTTGTTAATCCAGTATTGACTTGGATTATCATATTGGTTCTATCACATTGATATCATAATCATCCCAGATAAGTAGTGTTTGAGTTGTGATAAAATCAGTTTTCAACGTGTCATCTTCATTATACTCATTGTGTTGATGATTCTTATCTTTCACAGAAGACATTGGTGATTTTTTAAATATTATATTTGAGTTGTTTGGTTAAAATTTTAGCCATTTCTATATATGATATTATTTTCATTGTTTAGTGACTAGAGTGTGCTCTTTAATAATTGTAAGAAAAATGACTTGTTAATATAATTAATCTACTATTTAATATTAAAACACAATTTCATATTTTAGATAAGATGAACAAAGAAGAATAAATATATATTTTAGTATATGAATTTATCTTTCATGTTTAATTTTTTTATCTGATTTTTTAATTTAATTAAATATTTTTACTTAAGTTTTTATTTAACACTAAATTTATTTTTTTTTAATACACGAATTCATTTGATAGTTATAATTTTTAATTCAATTAATTATTACATTGAAAATAAAAATTATATTCTATAAAATCTAAAATTAATTGAATTTGCTTAAATCCAGTCAAACCAAACGAATTTAAATTTAAATATAAATAATTCAATTCCAATTTAAATAAGAAAATAAAGGTCAATACAACCAACACAGCCCGGCCCATGATCAACGCCGCCAGCAGACCTTTTGAAGGAGTGAAGTCTTTGCCCTAATTTCTCCAACCATTTTTATTAAGGGTAAAGTACACAAATAGCCCCTCAATTATAGGATGATATTTTTTAGTCCTTAAACTATTACAAGTTACAAAATAGTCATCCAATAATTCATATATTCTAAATTTATCATTTTTCGTTAAAAAATTAGCAGTCGTCTGAATTGGACATTAACATATTGACTAGAATATGCAAAATTTAATCCCTGAACTCTTTGAGTTGTATTTTATGAATCAACTCTCTGTTTACATTATACTATCGAGCTAGTACTTGAAAGATTACACCGTCAAATCAGTGCTTGAAAGCAACTACAGTGCAGTACACATTATTAAAATATGATCTTATCATATCTCAATCAGCAAGTTAACGTTTAGCTCGGATGCCCATCAATTTTTTAGCAGGAAAAGATGAATTTGAAACATATGAATAGTCAAATAATCATTTTGTAACTTTTAATAGACGATGACTCAACAAAACGTCTTATGATTGAGAGATTATTTTATAATTTTTAATAGTCGGAAGACTCAACAAAATATTACTCTATAATCAAAAGTTGAATTCATACCTTTCTCGCATGATAGCAATGCCTTCACATGTCTTTTAAACCAACAAAACAAGTTGGTTTGCACCCAATCTTTTAAAATATAAAAGAAGAACGTCAAATGTTCAGGTTTAATGAGTTGAATTCATACCTTTCTCGCATGATAGCAATGCCTTCAGATGTGATCAACATCATCCACACCCTTTCAACAAATCGAGCATTTTTCATTCGTTGTCACATGTCTTTGTTTCCTTTCTGTATTTGTTAATAGGTGTTCATGCAACACAAGCCAAATAAAAGTTCTAATTCGTTGAGGGACTTTGATTTTTCAGATACCCTTTCAATTTATGTTGTATGTTGAATTAATCTCCTACAAGCTGTGATAAGCAAATTGCAGGGTAGATTTTTCATTTTCAGTCCATCACCACGCCAAAGTGTCATCCCAAAGCTCTCGTCTAGAGGTTCGAACCAGGAAGGACCAATTGTAGCCTCTGTTAGTCTTAGTCCCATTGGCCACTCGTTGTCACCCATAAAGCTATTGATGTACGATATGGTATTCCTCCTAGTAAATAATCTTCACAAAGTGGTCTCTCCTTATCTAACCAAATATCAAACCAAAAGAGCATTGAGTCCTTGAATCCCATAAAAAGAGCATTGAGTCCTTGAGTCTCATACCTCCATTTTGGGTAGGTTGTTGTATAATATTCCAATTGACAAGATGAATTTTGTGCCCCACATAAAATTACGAATTAATTTCTCTATTTCATCACAAATATCTTTAGGAAGCCACGTAGATAGCCACGTAGATTGTATGACATATTTGTCCGGGTCTTAAAAAATACATTATTATTATTATTATTATTAACTTAATTACATCTTGCAAGCTTATTTTGAAGCCTGATTACAAGCAAGCCCCAACAACCTAAAGCCCAACTACAACCGAGGCCCACTCTGCAACCCAACTGGGATCCGACCCAGCACCAAACCCGAATCTAGATCTGACCTGAACCGACCCAATGCAATTAGGGTTTTGAAACCCTATATGTCAACCATCAACAACCACCGCCTCCTTTAACAGAATGTGAACCGTTTCGCCGGTGCGTCTGGTACACGCGCCCAACGTTTCAACTCCCAGACGCGCGTGTACCCCACCTATCTCTTCCCCAGTCGCACACCGTCGTCGCCGTTAGCAATCTGGCCACACAGTAAAACAAATTATCATCTACAGTGATCCAACATCAACCAAAGTCAGAACCCATGCCTAAATTCCTAAAAATTCGGGATTTCTACCAACTAAATCAGCAACCCACCATTCCCCTACCACCAGATCTCATCAGACTATCACCAAACTAAGAATAAAAACCAGCAAACAACCATTTATCAGAAAAAAGGACTCTGTGAAAAAAACAAACAAAGAAAAAACAGAAAAATAGTGAGAGAAGTTTTCGAAGAAAGAAAACCAAAAAATATACCAAACCCATTTGAACCCAAGTAAACAACACAGAAAAATGAGAACCACAAAGCCAAAAGTGAGAAAGAAAGAAACATTCCTTGGTTCGAAAGGATGGAATCCCTACGGTCGTCAGATCTCTTTTTTCGAGAGGTATCTTCTCTAGATCTAGGGTTTTATGTTTGGGTTTTGGGTAGGGGACTTTAGATTGGGGTAGAGGGCGAGGAGAGGAGTGTTTGAGGAGTCTTTTACTCCCTTCGGCCGTCGTGGGTCGGAGCCGGTGAGCGGCGGTCTCCTTTCCCCGGTGAGGGGAAGTGGAGAGAGTATGTCTCTCTGTTTTTTATGTAGAGAGGAAAATGAAGGGGATGGGAAAGAAAGGCCCCGTTTTGAGACTTATATCCTATAGCCAAACGACGCCATTGAGGGGAGGTGCCTTAGCGTGTTTTTGTGCTTGGGGGATAATAACAAATAGAGTCCTTGTAGCTTTGTAATCTTCCCCCGTGTTTTTAAATTTTGGGGAAAATCACGGTTTAGGTCATTGCTCCTTTATAATGTTTTATTTCAGTCATTTAATGAAATTTACTTTATTTGACTTTGAGCACTTATATTTCAGCATTTATGTTTTAGTCATGTTCTTACTTATTTTGTTATTATTGTCAATGTTTGACTTTGGTCATGAGATTTGTAATTATTTCAGTTAAGTCATTGCCTTACATTTGGTTTAATTATTATTTGACCTTTTATGTTTCTGATTGCCCAGTTGCCTTTGCCATAAGTCTCTATATAGCTCTTCAAAATCATGTCTTACTCTGCCTTCCATAGTCAAACGGTGATGATGGAGAAAATAAGTATGATGATAAGATGATAGAAAAAAACTAAAATAAGAGAGGAGAGTCAAATGGCCGATCAAAGGATAACTGACATGGTCAAACAATGTTAGGTCAGATAGTTTAGCGTATCATATCAATATTCTGTTGTTGTATTAACAGTCATTAACAGTGAGTGATCGATTTGTTATAAATAGATAACGTTGGTTGACCAATTTGTTACTTTTGAAACTTCAGTAGAGAAAATGAAAACGTATTCAAATATTAATAACCATTTGTGTAGTTTACCCATACTTTTTAAAGATAATTACTAGGGTGAGCAAAACTAGATTCGAAAAAATGATTTTTTTTCAATTTTGAGTTATTAGATTCGAGTTATTTGAGTCAACTTGAATTATCGATTCGGTTTTCGAGATTCGATTCTAGTTGAAATTTGGAAATTTCAAGTTACTCGAAAAACCAAAAATTTGACTGACTATTTTGATAGTTTTGCGATTTAGTCCTTGATTTCTTTATTCCTTCAATTCCTCCTCCATTTTAAGTTCATTTTTTTACCAAATTTGAACTGCATGCTCCAAAACCACAGCAGAATACCTATGTGCTTTCAATTTCTCTTTTTGATAACATTTTCAAAAATTTCAATTTAGTCCCTCAACTTTTCATGATTTCCTTATTTCTTCAATTCATTCTTCATTTTAAGTCGATTTTTTACCAAATTTGAATCACATGCTCCTATACCACTATATAATGCCTATGTAACTTTTATTCTTATTTTTTTTTACTAAAAATATACTCCCTTTTTATTTAGTCCATTAACTTTGCATTTTACTCAATTTGGTCTTTTAACTGCACTTGTTTGTAAATTCTTTCTTCCCATCAATTTCTTGACTATTTTATACTCTCGTCAATACTTCACGCTCAAAATATCTTCTTTAAAATATGATATTGTAAATATTGTGTTTGTAAATATTAAATATATATATTATATGGGTAGAGAAAATAAAAAAAAATTGAAACCAATCCCTACTATAATACTATAAATAATTATAATAAAATTTGTAAAGAAACTCAAATAACTCGACTCGAATTTCTTAAACTAGACTTGTCTTGAAAAAGTTTCAAATTAAGTTCGAATTACAAAATTCAACTCGCCAAATTGAATAACTCATAATTTTTTAACTCGACTCGACTCAACTAAATGCTCACCACTAATAATTACTAAAATATATAAAAAAAAATTAACGAACCAGTCTCATCGAGTTGAGTTACTCGTTTTAACTCGCTAAGGTGTCAAGAAATTTTAGTTTGACTCATAAACATTAACTGAATTTGGATCTGAGTTGAGTTCCAGCAATTCACGAATGTTGAACTCATTAATCACCCCTACTTATTTAATTGGTTTGATATTGTCCGGCTTTTCTTTTATTTCTTTTTGGTGGCGCGGGGATGATTCGAATGAATGTAAGTGCAAAAAATGCAAAGTAACAGGAGTGGGAGAAGGGGAGAGAGGAGAAAAGTCTGAAAACTCCCAAAAGAGTGAAAATGAAATGAAATAAACTATGGAAAAGAACAGAAGAAATGCCCCCTGATTTATCTATTGACTACTGTTTCTTTTAATACCCTTTTAAGCTCAAATTCTCAATGTTTTAATCTATTTTCGTTTCACCATCTCAACTTTCTTTCCTTCAGGTATTTCTCTTCGAGTCTTTGATAAAATATATTAGCTTTAATGATCTTGAATATATTTACTTTTTTAAAGATCGTTTGATCTTTTAATCTTATCCTTTTATGGGTTTTCTTTGTTTTTCCTGGTTTTTATTGTTCTGTACTTTATGTTTTATTCGTTTTTATGAAGCATTGGGGGATCGTGGACCGTGGTCGACCCTGTTTGGTTCACTGCAGAAATTATTATTAGTTTGGTAAAGTATGTCGACTCTCCAATTTAATCACCCGATGCAATTTTCAAACTAAACTGAGTATGAAATTGGATTGAGTTTTCTTGTTTTCTTGTAAATTTGTCCAAAAACCAAAGCCTTACTAGTACATGAAGCGCCTGAGATGATTTGTTTAAGAACTTTGTTGGGTTTGTTTCCATCTAGTTTAAGGGGTTTGTCAATGTGATAAAGTTAGTGCTTTTCTCTTGATGCGGATGCTTAATTTTGCATACTTATATAGCTCACACCCTGCTTCTTCAATTTGCATTTTGAAGGTTTTTGTAATTTGAGGTTTGAAGAATTGACATTTTGATATTCGGTTCCTGCAATATCAACATTTTATTCCTTTGATCTGCTGGTGTTGCCACTAAGCATTTTGTGCAAAAACCTGAATGTTCATCACGAGAAGATTTTGAATTATTCCCTTTCTGTGGTCTGAAGCTAAGTGTTAAATAGCAAACACATTATTTTTGGTAATTGTTTATAGCATTGTGCTTGTATGTGGTATTATTTTTTCAGTATGCAACCTTTCTTTTTCTTTATTATAGTTTTAGCTTGCAGTTGGTTATGGATAAAAATGCAGGAAAAATATTGATAAATTTATGGTGGAAAAAACATGTCTTGGGATTAATAGCGTAGATTGCATGCTTTATTGGAAGAACATGCTATCGTTCACCCACATGTCATTAGTTGGGATAGACTGAGAGGACATTCTCTTTCTTCTAGTTAGGTTTTGCTAACCGTCGTTCTAATCGCTACTACCTACTTCCAACTTCCAGAACTTTTAAGTTTGTGGATTATCTGTTATTTATGCTCAGACAACTATTGTGATGGACAACTATTGTCATGTGCGTTCTATTTCGAAAGTCTGTGGATAAAGAAATAGTCAATCAATTGTGTTCTTTATAACCATGAACCTATCAATTGAAATGAATTCATAACTCTAATTGAGTTGGCATGTTAGAAATTAGAACTATATGTCCTCTGTTTTTGTTTTGATACACCAATATTCAGTATTTAACTTAGGTTTGATATGCCTGATATTTGGTATTTGACTTAGGTTTAATCTACTTTACCTTACATAAAGTTTTTTTTTGCATGATAGGAGATGAATACCTGTTGTTATTGAAGTATTTGTTTCTTTGGATTCAAGATGATATTTGTCGGCATATGTGATGCTCCAAACGCAACTGGTCAATCCTGTCTGTCCTGTGAAAGCTAAACACTTTAAAGAGTTCCAGAAATTATTTTGTAAGTAGGGTTTGCAACATTGTGCTTTTTTCAAATGTTTTACATGAAATTCTTCCTTTGCTTTGTCAAGATCAATCCCCTAGCTAGAACAAAAGCTATTGCTTACAAGAACTTTTGCCTTTAAGCTAGTACATCAGAAGTCAGTACATGCTGTGTGTGGGCCTGAGAAGCTTCGCAAGGGTCAATTGGCACCTCTGCAGGTTGAGCTGTCAAGCACCTGATGTTACTAGGTTAATTGTTAGGCTCTATATGCTGAAATCCTTTACCCTTCTTGATGTGATCACAACTATACAAATAGATCCTGAAGTCATGCCCATTGGACCTATCACTCGTGCAAAGGCAAAACAATTCAGGGAAGTACTTTCTCATAAGTGCCTTAATGTTTTAAAATCTTTTAATGAGAAAGAACCATTAGATAATAGGTTGTTTAATATGTTACATATTGAATATTAAATAACCTATAGTCCACATTATTATATACTACATTGCATAAGTTCATTTACTTAGTTTATTTCTTTATGTTAAGCATGTGGGTACATTCGGCCAACACTTGGGAGCTATATTGGAGCTAAATGGAGCATGTAACAGCAAGAAAACTTACATGGGATTAAGAGTGGTGAAAAGTTGTCCGGAGGCTGTGAGCTCATAGCTGGATTGAGCTGAAGATTTGAGCTACAAGATGAACTCATTTCAGCTGGGGAGTTGCACCATCATCATCACCACTTAGGACACTTCAAATATATCCTAAGTCAAAATTTGTGAAATCGTACCTTTTCACGAATAGTTGCCACCTCGAGAGGTACCTTTCCACAAGGAGCTGCCCAAACGTTCATCATGTTACAAGTCATCTAAGGCCAGCTCACCACCAGCTCATTCACACCTTAAATAGCTCAAACATGAAGGGACACCTTTCTCAAACATTGTGACCTTTCATGAATGATATTGCTCATGAAGATGCCTTTTCATCTAGAAGCACGTTGGTGAAGAAATTGCAACCATTGGAAGCTTAAATCATCATGAGGAAGAATGCCATGCATATTCGGCCACATCACATGGCATGCACATGAGAGCCTTTGGCGCCAAACATGATAAGGCACATGACTATTCGGCCAAGGAGAGGAAATTGGCGCCAAAATGAACAAGCATGCACCATTCGGCCAAGGGAGATGTCTCTCCACCCTTTGACCGAATCATTAAGGCCTTTCATGAAGAGTTAGCCGAACCATCACAAGCCTAAAGGACTTATTCATTCATCTCAAGCATTATGTATTTTCCTAGAGACATGTATCTAGCCGAAATAACTAGTAACCATTCGGCCAAGCCCTCTCATTTCCTATAAATAGAGTGGCTTGCCTTCATTTGTACCCATCTCATCTCATATATAAAAATTACTCTTGTGAGTTATTTCTCTTCAAAGTTCTTTGTGAACTTTATCGATTAAACAAGTGTAGTTCCTATACTTGTGGCGTTATTCCTTCCATTTTGATTCCAAAATTCCTAGATTGATATCTAGTGGGTTGAAGACACTATCACCACCCCTCAAGCAAGTTTGTGAAGACCGGGATTGTGCTTCATAGCATAGTTTCCTCTTTGGCGTGTTTGAGATACAACATCACCACTACCGCCATTTCATCATCACCATCATCCATCTCTTCCATCAATTCCGCATTCATCTCTATCCTTTATTCATTTCATTTCATTCTTATTATTTATTTTCATTACTTATATTATTGTTCATTTCTTAAACCCATTATTAATCATATTTCTTTCTTATTATTTTTGCAGCCCAAGCTTATTAATTCAAGGATATCAGTACTTGTCAATCCTAGATCGGGACACAATAAGGCTATCTACTCTTCTCACCAAAGTGTGTAGATTTGCCTTACATCAAGCGGTAATCAGAGCATAGTTGGATTGACAACAAAAGTGTCATTGGCGTGCAAAGCAAAAAGAAGTTCAAAAGAGAAAAAAGACTCCTTCAACAAAATTGGAGTGCAAAAAAAAAAAAAAAAAAAAAAAAAGAAGAAAAGAAAAGAAGAAAAGAAAAGAAAAAGAGAAATTCAAAAAGAGAAAGCAAGCCAAGGAAAGTGTTCTACCATAGCAAAGTACATCGAAGAGGCCATCTACACTAAGAGAAGATAACCTTATTGTTTCTTGTGAAAGGTTGCAGTAAGTGTTGTTTCTTGAATTGTAAGCCACCTCTTCCTTTTCTATCCTTTCATTTTCCTTGTCTTCAACCATTTCTTTCTTTTAAATACCTTTGAATCCTTTCTTCTACCTTTCCATTTATATTCTTTCTACCCTAACCATATTTGTAGCCGACGTACATAACGAATGAATTAACTTGTTCTAATCTTGAGTAAGTTCTTCAAAGGACTTAACAAGAGAAATTGAGTGGAAAAAGGCTATTGAGAGAGTGAGATCAGAAGGGGAATTGTTAAAAGCCAAATATAAATATATTCCCGAGAGTAAACACGAGTGTTGAGTGGAGTGATCTTATCTTTTCTTTGGAGTGAACTTGTGAGACTTTGTGAGTGTGCTGTAAGGTTTATTTTGTTTTATTTATCTACTATCAATGTCTCAAGTTTCAGGACAAGTTTTTGTAGTAAAAAGAGCCTTGAATATTCAGTCCATGGAGAATAATCAACGAGAGAACATTTTTCACACTAGATGTCATGTAAACAACAAGGTTTGTTTCATGATTATTGATGGAGGAAGTTGTACCAATGTTGCAAGCACTTTAATGGTGGCTAAACTTGGACTCAAGACACTTAAACATCCTACACCATACAAGCTACAATGGCTAAATGATGGAGGAGAAGTTAAAGTCACCAAACAAGTCAATATTTCCTTTTCAATAGGGAAATACCAAGATCAAGTCCTTTGCGATGTCATTCCAATGAATGCGTGCCATATACTTCTAGGGAGGCCTTGGCAATTTGATAAGAAGACTATCCATGATGGTTACACAAACCAGTACTCTTTCTATCACAATGAAAAGAAATTCATTTTGACTCCTCTTTTACCAAATCAAGTGTCTGAAGATCAAGATGCTTTGAAGAAAAGCATTGAAGCTTTCAAATCTATCAAGGAAGAGGAACCAACGAAGATGAACATATATGCTGGAGGAAAAGACATTAGGAAACATTTGTTATCCTACAAAGCTCTAATTGTACTTAGGTACAAGGAAAGCTTAATTTTGACTAATATTCTAGAAGGTTTGCCTTCTTCTATTTCATCTTTGTTGCAGGAATTTGAAGAATTATTCCCAGAAGATATTCCTAGTGGATTGCCACCTATTAGAGGGATCGAACATCAAATTGATTTTATACCGGGTGCATCCATTCCAAACCGACCAGCATATAGAAGTAACCCTGAAGAAACCAAGGAACTTCAGAAACAAGTTGAAGAATTGATGGACAAAGGATACATACGAGAGAGTTTGAGTCCATGTGCTGTTCCGGTGTTACTTGTGCCCAAAAAGGATGGTTCATGGAGAATGTGTAGATTGTCGTGCTATCAATCAAATTACCATCAAATACCGACATCCTATACCAAGACTTGATGATATGTTGGATGAATTGAGTGGAGCCACTATGTTCTCTAAAATTGATTTAAAGAGTGGATATCATCAAATCAGAATGCGAGAAGGAGACGAGTGGAAGACCGTATTCAAAACAAAGCAAGGATTGTACGAATGGATGGTGATGCCTTTCGGATTAACAAACGCACCAAGCACCTTCATGAGGTTAATGAATCATGTACTCATGCCATTCATCGGTAAGTTTTGTGTGGTTTATTTTGATGATATTCTTATTTATAGTCATGACTTGGAATTACATGTGCAACACTTGAGGTATGTTCTTGAAACCCTTCAAAAGGAAAAGCTTTATGCAAACATGAAGAAATGTGTCTTTTGCACTAACAGTTTAACCTTCTTAGGCTTTATTGTAAGTTCACAGGGACTTGAAGTTGATCCTGAAAAGATCAAAGCCATTCAAGAATGGCCTACACCTACTTCAATTAGTCAAGTCCGAAGTTTTCATGGTCTTGCAAGTTTTTACAGAAGGTTTGTGCCTAATTTTAGTTCTATTGCCACCCCCTTAACAGGGATCATTAAAAAGAATTCAATATTTTCATGGGGCAAAGAACAAGAAGATGCCTTTAACGAAATGAAGGAATGTCTAACCAAGGCACCTTTACTTGCATTACCTAACTTTGATAAGACTTTTGAAGTGGAATGTGATGCTTCTGGAATCGGAATTGGGGCTGTTTTGACTCAAGAAGGACGACCCATTGCATATTTTAGTGAAAAGTTGAATGGTGCCTTGCTAAACTATCCAACTTATGATAAAGAGATGTATTCTCTTATAAGGGCACTTGAAGTTTGGCAGCATTATCTTCTACCAAAGGAATCGTCATACACACCGACCATTAAGCCTTAAAGCATATCAAGGGCCAACATAAGTTAAACAAGCGGCATGCCAAATGGGTGGAGTTTTTGGAGTCGTTCCCTTATGTCATTCATTACAAGAAAGGTAAAGAAAACATTGTAGCCGATGCTCTATCTCGAAGGTATGTTCTCCTTAATGCTCTTGATTCAAAGTTAATTGGCTTTTCATATATTAAAGATTGCTATGCTACTGACCATGACTTTGAAGAAAAGTATAAGGCTTGTGAGAAAGGTGCATATGAAAAGTTTTATAGGCATGAAGGATATCTATTCAAAGAAGGGCATCTATGCATTCCTCAAGGATCCCTTCGAGAAGTGCTTGATCTAGAAGCACATGAAGGAGGTCTCATGGGTCATTTTGGAGTAAGCAAAACATTGGAAATTTTGAAACAACACCTTTATTGGCCTAAGATGAAGAGAGACGTTGAAAGGGTATGTGAACGATGTGTCACTTGCAAAAGGGCAAAATCAAAGGTTATGCCTCATGGACTTTACATGCCTCTACCTATTCCTCAAGCACCATGGGTTGACATATCAATGGACTTTGTGATGGGACTACCAAAGACCAAGAATGGACGAGATTCAATATTTGTTATTGTAGATCGTTTTTCCAAAATGGCACATTTCATACCATGCCACAAGACAGACGATGCAACACATGTGGCTAACTTGTTCTTCAAAGAAATTGTGAGATTACATGGCGTTCCAAGAACTATAGTTTCTGATAGAGATGTCAAATTTCTTAGCCATTTCTGGAGGACGTTATGGAGTAAGATTGGGACAAAGTTGCTTTTCTCCATAACGTGTCACCCTCAAACAGATGGGCAAACCGAAGTGGTAAATCGGGTACTATCAACATTGTTGAGATCTATCATCAAAAAGAACATCAAAGCTTGGGAGGAATGTTTACCACACGTTGAATTTGCATATAATCGGGCAGTCCATTCAACAACCAAGATGTCACCATTTGAGGTAGTATATGGATTTAACCCCTTAACACCTTTAGATCTTCTTCCTTTGCCTCAGGAACACATGATCAACAAAGATGGCAAGAGCAAGGCTGAGTTCGTTAAGAAACTTCATCAGCAAGTTCGAGACAATATAGAAAAACGGACAAGACAATATGAACAACAAGCAAATAAGGGACGTAAGCCACTAAAATTAGAAAAAAGTGATTGGGTGTGGGTGCATTTCAGAAAAGAACGTTTCCCTTCCCAAAGGAAATCCAAATTGTTGCCAAGAGGAGATGGACCATTCCAAATCATTAAGAAGATCAATGATAATGCATACAAATTGGATCTACCTGGTGAATATAATGTAAGTGCAACTTTTAATATTTCAGATCTTTCTCCATTTGAAGACAACGACAATTTGAGGACAAATCGCTCAAAAGAAGGGGAGGATGATGTGATCACAACTACACAAATAGATCCTGAAGTCATGCCCATTGGACCTATCACTCGTGCAAAGGCAAAACAATTCAGGGAAGTACTTTCTCATAAGTGCCTTAATGTTTTAAAATCTTTTAATGAGAAAGAACCATTAGATAATAGGTTGTTTAATATGTTACATATTGAATATTAAATAACCTATAGTCCACATTATTATATACTACATTGTATAAGTTCATTTACTTAGTTTATTTCTTTATGTTAAGCATGTGGGTACATTCGGCCAACACTTGGGAGCTATATTGGAGCTAAATGGAGCATGTAACAGCAAGGAAACTTATATGGGATCGATTAAGAGAGCACAAGGAACAATTGGTGAAAAGTTGTCCGGAGGCCGTGAGCTCATAGCTGGATTGAGCTACAAGATGAACTCATTTCAGCTGGGGAGTTGCACCATCATCATCACCACTTAGGACACTTCAAATATGTCTTAAGTCAAAATTTGTGAAATCGTACCTTTTCGCGAATAGTTGCCACCTCGAGAGGTACCTTTCCACAAGGAGTTGCCCAAACGTTCATCATGTTACAAGTCATCTAAGGCCAGCTCACCACCAGCTCATTCACACCTTAAATAGCTCAAACATGAAGGGACACCTTTCTCAAACATTGTGACCTTTCATGAATGATGCTGCCCATGAAGATGCCTTTTCATCTAGAAGCACGTTGGTGAAGAAATTGCAACCATTGGAAGCTTAAATCATCATGAGGAAGAATGCCATGCATATTCGGCCACATCACATGGCATGCACATGAGAGCCTTTGGCGCCAAACATGATAAGGCACATGACTATTCGGCCAGGGAGAGGAAATTGGCGCCAAAATGAACAAGCATGCACCATTCGGCCAAGGGAGATGTCTCTCCACCCTTTGACCGAATCATTAAGGTCTTTCATGAAGAGTTAGCCGAACCATCACAAGCCTAAAGGACTTATTCATTCATCTCAAGCATTATGTATTTTCCTAGAGACATGTATCTAGCCGAAATAACTAGTAACCATTCGGCCAAGCCCTCTCATTTCCTATAAATAGAGTGGCTTGCCTTCATTTGTACTCATCTCATCTCATATATAAAAATTACTCTTGTGAGTTATTTCTCTTCAAAGTTCTTTGTGAACTTTATCGATTAAACAAGTGTAGTTCCTATACTTGTGGCGTCATTCCTTCCATTTTGATTCCAAAATTCCTTTATTGATATCTAGTGGGTGACGACACTATCACCACCCCTCAAGCAAGTTTGTGAAGACCGGGATTGTGCTTCATAGCATAGTTTCCTCTTTGGCGTGTTTGAGATACAACATCACCACCATTGCTATTTCATCATCACCATCATCCATCTCTTCCATCAATTCCGCAGACATCTCTATCCTTTATTTATTTCATTTCATTCTTATTATTTATTTTCATTACTTATATTATTGTTCATTTCTTAAACTCATTATTAATCATATTTCTTTCTTATTATTTTTGCAGCCCAAGCTTATTAATTCAAGGACATCAGTACTTGTCAATCTTAGATCGGGACACAATAAGACTATCTACTCTTCTCACCAAAGTGTGTAGATTCGCCTTACATCAAGCGGTAATCAGAGCATAGTTGGATTGATAACAAAAGTGTCATTGGCGTGCAAAGCAAAAAGAAGTTCAAAAGAGAAAAAAAGACTCCTTCAACAAAATTGGAGTGCAAATAGAAAGAAAAAAACAAAATTCAGAAAAGAAGAAAAGAAAAGAAAAGAGAAGTTCAAAAAGAGAAAGCAAGCCAAGGAAAGTGTTCTACCATAGCAAAGTACATCAAAGAGGCCATCTACACTAAGAGAAGATAACCTTATTATTTCTTGTGAAAGGTTGCAGTAAGTGTTGTTTCTTGAATTGTAAGTCACCTCTTCCTTTTCTATCCTTTCATTTTCCTTGTCTTCAACAATTTCTTTCTTTTAAATACCTTTGAATCCTTTCTTCTACCTTTCCATTTCTATTCTTTGCTACCCTAACCTATTTGCAGCCGACGCACATAAGGAAGAAATTAACTTGTTCTAATCTTGAGTAAGTTCTTCAAAGGACTTAGCAAGAGAAATTGAGTGGAAAAAGGCTAATTGAGAGAGTGAGATCAGAAGGGGAATTGTTAAAAGCCAAATTATATTCCCGAGAGTAAACACTAGTGTTGAGTGGAGTGATCTTATCATTTCTTTGGAGTGAACTTGTGAGACTTTGTGAGTGTGCTGGTAAGGTTTTAATTTTATTTAATTTTTTTTTACTAACAAATGTTTTGTGATTTTTCATCTTTCCAAACCTTGGAGGACGAACAGCAAAGAACAAATACATTTCACACTCGTTGTCATGTAAATGGTAAAGTGTGTCTTGTAGCTATTAACGGAGGGAGTTGTACAAACATTGCAAGCACATACATGGTGAACAAATTGGGGCTTATGACAATTAAAATTCCAGCCCATATAACTTGCAATGGTTGGACGACGAGGAAGAGTTGAGGGTCACTGAACAAGTACTTGTGCCATTCTCACTTGGAAGTTACAAAGACGAGATTCTATGTGACGTGGTGCCTATGAATACGAGTCATTTACTCTTAGGGAGGCCATGGCAATTTGACAAGCGGGTTGTCCATGATGGATTCACAAATCAGTATTCATTCATCCACAATGAACGAAAAGTCATATGGACTCCATTATCTCCTAGCCGAGTGAATGAAGATCAAAACACCTTGAGGAAAAACATTGAAGCAATGAAAGAGCAAATTAAAGACAAGCAACTTGAAGAAGACGTTGGAGTTCAAAATGAAAGGAGTGAAATTGGATCCAAAAAGGAGAGTAAAGAACAAGTTTTATCTAACATTACTTTTTCTCCTATTCTTCCTTTTGTTTTACAGGACAATTCAAGAGACATATTTTTTCAAGGAGATGATTCAAGAATCATGTCTTTTGGAGGACTAAAAGATGTGACTTTTGAAGAACATATAGTTGTTACTTTTGATCCACAAAACATGTCTCTTGATGTTTCAAAGATGATGCCATTTGAAGTTCCAAAAGAAACGTCATTTGAAGTGCCAAGAGTTGTGTTCGTTGACATTCCAAGTGCATTGCCAATCGTGAAAAGAATTCAGCAACCAACTCCTATTAAACATCCACCTTGGTTTGATGTTTCCATTCATCTTGTTAATAATTTCTTATATTTTAACTTTGATTTACTTTGCAGGAATTTGAGTTATGTACATGGTATTATCTTACCAAACATTAATGACAAGATCATTTGTCGTTATAAGCTTGATTGGTGCATTGAACTCAAGCATTTCAAGAAGTTTCAAAGGTTAAGACTCTCCACAAACCATCATGATGATTCAAAGAGTGGAGATGAAGAGATACATATTCTTTTTAACGAATATGATGTGTCGGATCAAGGAGATATTCCAAATGATTCAATTTGTCAAATAGAGGAACCAAAAGGCGTGATCCTTGGAAGCTTAAGAGAATTATCTTCTCAAGTACTAGAAGATATGACTTTTCATTTAAAGGACTTGATCTTTGGGAAACCAAAGAATATGTCTTTTAGAGATCGAAAAGAAATGATCATTCAAAACAACATGTCTTTTGATTCAAATGACATAATTTTTGGCTATTCAAAACATGAGAACAGGGAGTACAATTTTCACTTGTTCATAATTAACAATTCTCTTAGTTATGAAAGTTTCTTATCTTTTCAGGTCATGGACATTCAAGGAACTTATTCAAGGGATATGACTCTTGATAAGAATCCTTTCATAAAGATGATCTATGGAAGCAAACCAGCAACGATTGAATGGGCGTACAATTTGGAGAAGTCATCTTTCGATTTGAGGACAAATCGCCCAAAAGAAGGGGAGGATGATGTGATCCTGTTTAGCACCAACTTTCTGCATGACATACTCACATCATTGAAGAACCATCAAACTCAATATAAGGGAGTTCTACATACTTTATATTATATTTACTTATTTATGCACTATATATATTATTATGAGCATACATTTGCATATTAGACTATACTTGAATTATCATAGTATGTGCATTCATTCATTATATCCTATGGTTTGCATCATTGATTGATATTCATGTATATAATCTATAGTTATAATATTAATATTCATTCATTATCATATGATGCATGAATTATTATTATAACCTATAGTTCACATCTTTATAATATGCACATCATTTATTATATGCATTATATAGTTTATATACTTAGTTTATTTCTTTATGTTATGCATGTAGGCATATTCGGCCAACACTTGGGAGCTACATTTGAGCTTAACTAATGATAAGGAGCTAGGAAAACTTTCATAGGATGACTCGGGAGATCATGAAGAACAAATGATGAAAAGTTGTCAACTGACCCCCGAGCTCATAGCTCACTTGAGCTGGACTTTTTAGCTAGCTAGAGACCTCATTTCAGCTGGAGAGTTGCACCATCATCACCACCACACAGAGTACTTCAAATATGGTCTAAGTCAATTTTTGTGGATTCGTACCTTTTCGTGAAGAGTTGCCATTCCAAGAGGTGCCTTTTCACAAGAAGCTGGCCAAAGACTCATCTTCATGCAATTCACTTATGACCAGCTCATCTTCAGCTCATACACATGGGAAGTAGCTCAAATGATGAAAGGTTACCTTCCATAAATATGACCTTTCATGGCAAGTTGCTGCCCATTGAAGACCATGACACCTAGATGCATGTTGGAAGCCAAGTCACGCCTAGTTGCTGCCATCTTCATTCCATGGACTTCAAGACATTATCCTATGGTTGTAACCTCACCAAAGCCTTGCAAGAAGACCCATGTGCGTTCAAGTAGGCTGCCATGTGCATCATTCAAGCATGTGCACTCCATGTGACATCAAATAGGCGCCAAAACACCAAGGGATGCTTCCTATTCGGCCAAAGACTTATTCCTCTCCATTTTGGCGCCCAAATGACTTCCAAAAGCATTCAAAACATCCTTAGGCCGAACCAACACCTTACTATTCGGCCAAGAGCATGTATCTTCATTAAAATCATGTATTTTCATTTAAAAGTTATGTATTTTCAAAGGGGTTTCATGCATAGCCGAACCATCATGTACCTATCCGGCCTAAACCCTTTGAAAACTATAAATAGGCTTTGGCATTTCATTTGTATCTTATCTCATCTCATATATAAAAATTACTCTTGTGAGTTATTTCTCTTCAAAGTTCTTTGTGAACTTTATCGATTAAACAAGTGTAGTTCCTATACTTGTGGCGTCATTCCTTCCATTTTGATTCATAAATTCCTAGATTGTTATCTAGTGGGTTGAAGACACTATCACCACCCCTCAAGCAAGTTTGTGAAGACCGGGATTGTGCTCCTTAGCACTATTTCATCTTTGGCGAATTTGAGATACAACATCACCACCATTGCCATTTCATCATCAACATCATCCATCGCTTCCATCAATTCCGCAGCCATCTCTATCTTTTATTTATTTCATTTCATTCTTATTATTTATTTTCATTACTTATATTATTACCCTTTATTAAGTCTATTATTAAACATATTTTCTTATCTTATTTTGTAGCCCAAACTTATAAATTCAAGGACATCAGTACTTGTCAATCCTAGATCGGGACACAATAAGGCTATCTACTCTTCTCACCAAAGTGTGTAGATAAGAAAATATGTCTATCCCTTTTATATTTTGACTAGAAACAAGCATTTGTTTTGGAATAAGAGTAACATTTAGCATCTTTGACATCTTTATAGGTAGAAGATGTCGTCCATGGTGCAAGGTCAGGGGGGCACCATTGGTTCCTTTCCTGAAATTATTAATATTGATGAGGGAAGGAGTCCCAATAATGCAATCGAATACTTTGCATAACATGTTTAATCCTGCAGAAACTTGGGTATCCAATTATACAGTACCTTGTGGCGGGACAATGCATGAAAACGGTAGTACACTTGATGTTCAGAGCATTAGTGGCTGGAATTATGGTGAACCAAGCTCAAGACTGGGACTGCAGAACCAGCAGATGCAGGATGCTCTAGATCACCGACTTGGGGATGATGGAAGAAAAATGGAACAGGGTTCATCTCACGATGCTTGTAACCAGGCTTCTCCAAGGTCAGAAGAAAGGCGGATTGAACCACCAAATGTCTTTTTTACTGGGAGGCTGAATAATGAACGGAGTGGCAATCTTGTTAGAAGTGAGCCAATGTGTTTGCAGAGTTTCATCTCCAATCATATCCCGTCGAATGTGAATTTAAGTGAAGGATTTATTAGTGGAAGTGGTACTGGAGTGTCAGGTGTTGGAACTGGTGGAAGTCCTAATCTCCACAACTCAGGTGGACTAGAAAGAGAACAAATATCTAATGCATTTGTTTCTGCTGATAATATTGGCAGTTCATCAGGAAGCTCTAATTATGTGGGGGAGGAAAATACTGATGGCCCGGGCTATTCCTTGGACAGTTGGGGTTTATCCTGCAAGAGGAAGGCCCTTGAAGGTACTTCTGGACAGTCAGCTGATACTTCTGGACAGTACTTCAATTCAAGAGTTGGCAACTCATCAAGTTCTGTTAATTTTGGAGAGAGAGCTGCTGCATTACGGGAGGAACCAAACATAAGAAACATCCCAAGAAACAATGTGGGCATCCCATATTTGTACCGGCTACTGAGATGAGAAGTGTTGCACAAGATTGGCTTCTGGAAATCCCAACACGTCTGGAAGTATTCCATCTTCTAATCGATATGGGTCTAGTTCAAGCACCCATCCTTTGCCTGCTCCTGCCTGGATCCCTCCTCACAACCCTCCAATACATGATCAACAAAGACTATCAGAATTTGCTCCTTGGTCTCCAATTGATTCTGAATCTGGTGGTCATAATGGCCGTTTTCCACTACCATCTTCAAACCCTTACACTTCCTCGCAGGAGACAATGGTGACTTCTGAATCTAACAGCCAAGGAATAATCAACCACACCCAAGGTTAGCATTCATAATGGAGAGGCATGGTGATGATGTTCTTGGGATGGCCCATTTTGCGAGCATTGGCCACTGATATTGGATGGAGACACCGGCTGATATCTGAGGTTTGTGCTTTAGTGGTCAATGCTTCTGTTCATTTATATGTCTAAGAGTTACAGAATAGGGTTTGCTTTCAATTAATTTTAATACTAATAATAACACATTTTCCTTCGTAGATAGTGATGATTTGTTTCTTCTAGAATTACTGTATTGTGATTTCTAGTTTACCTTTTCTTTTGAACTTTTCTCGAGAAAAAAAGTGCTGAAACCATTTACTTTTTGTTCAATACTAATTGTGCAACTCATACCTGTCATTAATCTGTTAGTATATGAATTTTTTTCTTCTTAGCCTGTTGGTATATGAATTTTTTTAGAAAATCCTGTCAATCACATAAGCTGATCAATGGCGTACTGCTCATTTTCTTCTCCATGTGTCGGATTCGCCAAGTCTTAAATGCCATCCACCGGGGGGAGAACTTACGAATTGAGGTTTTATTTCAATTCATGCAATGGTTACCATGACATTTTCATGATAAGTTGTAAAGCTTGCTTTAGAGTTTTGTTTTTCTTTGGCTAATCATGATTTTGTTTGCTAAGGTTGAAAAGATCATTTCCTTTCCTTTTTGCCTTTACTCAAAAAATTTATCAATAACTGATGTGTTCTTTTCACAATTCATATCCTTCCCACTTGTTGATTTTTTTCTCGTACCGTGTTTTCTGTAAATGCAATTAAACTGTTTATAGAGCTTTTCAATGAATTTTGATTTCTGCATTTCCTGGGACCGAATTTAAAGCTAGTAGATTCAAGCAGCTAGTGGCTTGGAGAAATATATTTCATTGCTTTAAGCAAAAAAATTCCTTGTCTTTGACTCTTAGCATTTCAGATAAAATTATAGCAGGATGCTGCACTCTTGAGTCTGACAAAAGAAAGAATTAGGATACCTTGAGAAAACTGAATTCATATCAAAATACTTTCTAAACCAATTTCCACCAAATGAGAACTCATTTGGTGCAGTACCTGGGTAGAAACCTAGGAAATGCATTTTTTTCTGGCAATAATACTTGGTCCTTCCTACATTATTTGATGTTTAATGGCATTTGATATGTATACGAAGCTCTTTCAGGATTATATGCCGTTTGATCCATTCATATATCATGGTATGGCTGAGGTGCATGACAGACATGAGACATGCGTCTTGATGTTGATAACATGTCTTATGAGGTTAAAACGGTTGTTTTATGTTTGTCACTTCACATCGGGGATCTTTCTTCTCACATTTCAAGTTGAACACCAGGAATTGTTGGCGTTATAGGAGACGTGAGCACTGGACTGAGCGAGGAAATGATTCTGGAGTTGATGAAACAGCAGAAGCGTTCATTCACTTCAACAGAATCCGACTTGGAACCATGTAGTATCTGTCAGGTACAGAGTAGAAAGGTGCTTCATTCATCTTCTTCATTTGTCTAGTTTCGTTTACCTTGTCTGAACTTGAACTATGGCAGGAAGAATATGCAGATGGAGACGACACCGGGATACTAGATTGTGGACATGTCTTCCACACTAGCTGCATCAAACACTAGTTAATGCTAAAGAACCTGTGCCCTATTTGTAAGAAAACAGGCTTGCTTAAATGATGGCAAAAGCCGATGGTAGAGCCGGGAAATTGAGTTATGTTTTCATCAGTCATAAGATCCAAAATAAGGGGCGGTTATATCGGATTTAAACCGGGCTTCGATGCTCATGAACTGTATAAACTGCAAAGGCGATGCTGTTAATGTTATGAACTGCAGGATGAGTTGTTTGTAGAATAACTTTGCGTAAAGCAATGATTGACAATAATAACATAGTTGAAGTAGCACTTATGACTAGGGTTTTAAAAAACGGTCCGCGACCGCGATTTCGGCCGCGATATAGCGGTTTCGCCGCCGTCCGAGTTACCCGCGACAGCCGCAATAGCGTCTGCGATAGCCGCAATAGCGCCCGCGACGGCCGCAATCACGGTAAATCCGAAATAACCAAAAACGCGACCGTGACCGCGATTTGAAACCCTACTTATGACATTATCTTACTTCAAGGTAAGTTCAACAGTAGGTCTTTAATAATATTACTATTGTTATCATTATTTTTTTGAATAGAATTATTGATATTATTAGAATTTATGAAATGTGCCAAATACAGTAACCATTGATACAATAACATACTTCAAGTCAAATGAGTTATGGTTTTTTATTTTTCTGCCTATAACTTTACATTCATGAATATATAAATGTGCACAAATCAAGCGATCTTCGTGGTTTAAAGGATAGTTATCTTTAAAAGTCTCGAGTTTGAGCATGCTGTCTGCAAGGATGTTTGAGCGTCCATTTTCAAATGATTATGAGTCGTTTGAATAGATAATACCTTGTAAAATTACCCAAACTAATAAAAAATGAATATATAAATCGTTTAATGATTAAAATATAAAAAGAAGAGTAGTAATAATAAAATTATCTTAAACGCTAGGTGACCAAAATGATAATTTACCATTAATGTTATTAGTATATTAATTAATTAAGTGGAAATTGTAAATATATGACCAATCAATTTAAATAAGGTGAAACGTCTTAAAATAAGATTAAAAAAAGATGGTTGGGTTTGAGCCGTTGGATGAGATTTTTTTAAGGATAGAAAAATGGATTGATGGAAAAAAAAGAGAAATCGAGAAAGATGCGCTTCTGGTTACTAACCTAAAATGTTATTCAATTCCAATTTAAAAAGTTATATATTTGGTAAGAAAAATGGTTCCAACCTAAAACATTACCTTTCAATGATAGAATTTGACGATAGAGTTTTGGGGACCCAACTTAAAATTTTTAAATTTATTTGAAGGATTCATTTTAATTTTTTTCAAAAAAAAATAAGGTCTATCTAATTTTTTTGAAACTTTAAGCCTCTTTGAAACTTTGAGTTGAGATGTTTAATGAGATTTTTTAAAAATTATGAGAGGAGTTTAATTAAGAATATTCAAAAAAGTGAAAGATTAATATAAAATTTTAAAAATTTTGTAAAGATCAAATTAAATATTTTAAAATTTTAAAGGTTTGAATTATAATTTTTCAAATTTTTGGGACCCGTAGCCCCACTAACCTCCATTATGTTCCGCAGTTGTTACCTTTCTCTCAAATGAACAAAACTCTAGACTCATCATAACTTTTTAGGTTTGAACCAATATAATAATGAATTTATGTTAATATTTATGTTAATGTATGTAATGATATAATTTCTAAGCTAACGAATTTGGTTAAATTGAATCGATATTATAATTTATACAAAAACAATTTCATGATACCCAATCATACTTGCTTTTATCGTTGAAATAAAAATATACGAATAAAATGATAATTCAATCATACTTGTTTTTATCGTTGAAATAAAAATAAACGAATCAAATGATCTTGATAGTTAAAGATATAGTTGTTATCTTTAGAGATATTAGCAGGGCCGGTCCAATGAGTTTTAATGCCCTGGGCGAGATAATAATTTTATGCCCCTATACTTGTAACGTATAATAGACAAAATATAATTTTTTTTAAAACAAAAATGTAATAAAAATTATCGTCAAACAATATCAATGCTAATACAAACCAAAACCTACAATGTTACAAATATCACCTAAAATGATGCATTCGTGCATTTTTTGAAGCAAAAACCTCTATTATTTTACGATAATCAAGACTTTGTAAAAATTGACTTTCGATGGTTAGAATTACTAATCCGTTCAATCTATCTTGAGTCATCGTGCTTCGAAGATCGGATTATTAGAAGGTTTAATCGGTCTAACAATAAATCTATCTAAAGACACATGTAAAGAATTAGCTATTTCTTATTCTTGTTTTTTTTTCGTTTTCTATTTTGAGCACCCGATGATTGTTTTCGAGGTAACATATTTAAAAGTAATCAATAAAACAAATATAGTAGCAAGTAAACAATAAAACATGTATATTACCAAGGAAAGATACAACCTGACCGGTGATCGAAGTTTATATTATTGACTTGTTCTTTCTCACTCGTTCTTTCTCACAATCAACTGATCTGAAAAATTAATGATGAAATCAAAATAATCAAAATGAATCACTCTAAAAAATGTATTGTACGAAAATAAAAAAAGATAAATTAAACATGAAAGCTATCTACTGCTAGGCTGCTAGCAAAACAGAAAATGCAATCTCATGATCCAAGATCCAGAAAGCACTTTCAAACATTAGCCAGCACTTGCAAACATTTGCAAACATTCATCCCCACAGGCCTCACACTTGTCTGAATTATTTATGAACCCGTCTCTTTTATATTTGCTTTTTATCTTTGGGTTCGGCTGGTTGAAAAATAATTGGGTTCTACAACTATAATTTGCTGCATGTTAAAATTCTGCACTCACTAGTCAAGAATCATTTCAAAAAATAAAATCAAGTGGCATACAAACTACTGCATTTCGTTTTCCAAAAACAGGAACCGGTTTAAGCCCCACCCGATCGAACCAAATGGCTAACTTAAAACCATTAGGCAAGAACAAACTAATACCATTTCCAAAATCTTTAAAGTGAACATGAATCTTTGGACAAACATGCCCCAAAGTAAAAAACATTGAGGCACATTCCAGATTCCTTGAACATTTAAAAATAGACAAAGGAGGGAATTTCGATTCAATGCTAAGACGGTAAGACTAAACAGGAAATTCATATTGAACATTTAAAAATAAACCCTTGATTTAAACAAAACTCAGATAAAAAAAATCTCGGTCATACAATAAGTTATCTAATCAATTCAACAAAAACCCATAATATCTTTAAAATCCATAAATAATGGGGAATTATATAATAGACAAAGGAGGGAATTTCGAAGAGGACTGGATAGATCAACCAGGTAGATTCAATAAATTTGTCTCACTACATAAATTATAGAAAGCTGACCTGCGAGAACCGGAAAAGCAGAAATGCATCCAAACACGAAGTAAATCAGAGAATAGTGTGAAGGATCTCGAACAATCGGAAACTGAAAACAACTCAATCTCGGATTCAGTTTTACAAGCAAAATGATCGTCGTCGTGTCTGGTAAAAGCAAAAGAGGTAATAACTGGGAAGGCAAAATATTAGAATGATGCCCCCTTAAATATGATGCCCTGTGCCCAGGCCCATGTGGCACAGGTCTTGAGCCGGCCCTGGATATTAGATTCGAGTATATCTGTTTATTGTCAAATGATTGAGATCTTTCAAACATATATTACTACCTTATAATCACTCAAGATTAATAAAAAAGGGCTTAATGGCTTCTTTTGCCTCAGTAGACATAATTTATCATTTTCGCCCCTATGATATTTTTACATCAATTTAGCCCTCAAAGTTGTTTAGGGGCGTCATCCTAACCTTCGAAGTCCGTTGATTGTTTTGACTAACAGAATCATGATTATTCCGCGTATGTAGATTAAGAGATTAAGTTAAAATATTTACTAAACACAACTATTAGAAAAAATTCTCAAAATTTTATTATTTATTTCAGTGAGATGAAAGATTAAGTTAAAATTTTGGGACTCTTTCTAAGAGTTGTGTTTAGTAAATATTTTATGTTTTAATAAATAGCACGTCATCATCAAGTAACGTCAATAATATTGGTCGACATGAAAATTGTTGACGTCCACGGACGCAGAAGCCTAACGATTTTGTTAGTCTAAATAGATTTTGAGGGCTAGGATGATGTCCCTAAACAACTTCGAGAGCCAAATTGATGTGAAAATACCATAGAGACGAAAATGATAAATTAGGTCTACAAAAGATGCAAAACAGTGCTTAATCCTAAAACAAATAACTGAAATAAAAGAATAAAAACACCATCTGATTAGAACTTAAAAGGTTAGTTTTTTTGTACAAGTAGAAGTTTTACATTTTATGTTTACGGTTACAGGAGAATAGCTACTAAAATCATGCTAAGCAACCACTGCAATAGAACCGGTGGAGTGTCCAAATAAGCAAAGCTGGAATTATGTGCTATTGATCTTGGTGTAGGTGACCTATCTGCCTCAGGTACTTGGCACACTCCAAATGTCATATTTGCCTATACACAACATTTAAATACTAGAAATCAATTAGAATTCAAACTTTTCCAGGTCTATTATCAGCCATCTCTTACATATTTACATGGAAATGGAGAGGAGGTAATAAGTAGAGTAGTTGTTACACACCCTGCATAAGGTGATGTTTTCGCATCCACACACTATATGGCCATTTGCCACGTCTGCAGCTCCCGAAGCACCTCCTCCATCACTCCTCTGAAATGTTCATGCAGGAATTGATCACAAATGTTCATTTCGGAACCAGTAAGGGTAATTCGTGCTTTCGCGGTAATGGTTGACACAGTCTGCAATATCCATACCTTGTAAAAATCTACAGCAATGAAGTTAGGCCACCGGTTTCCGGCTGCTGCATGACATTTATTCATCATGCTAATCAGTGGAGCTGAATTGTGTTTGCAAGCTTCGGTCACGTCTGCTCTATCGGGGAAGTGGTTGAATAAAACGAGCGACCTTGATGTTGCATTCATGGCAGCTGATTCCCCTCGGTTTGGACATGAACCAGGTATCATCCCAGCATTTCCATCTGTTATTTCCAAAATGCATCAATGTCACCCCTGCTTTTAACTAACTACTTTTTTTTTCTGATTCATTCAATGAATTGTTAAAAGATGATGGTAACAGGACTTACAGTGGCTCTCTACCATGTAGCTCCATTGATAGGCTATACCTTCAGAGGCCTCCTTAGCTGACTCCGAAGTGAAAACCACGAGCCGCTGATTCTTTCGTACCATATCATCAACTGTTGACCAGTTTCCACCATTTTTTGGCATTCGAGACACCGGAAACCATAACTTCCTCAGGCCGGCAGCATCCAATACTTTTGTCAAGCCCCTTGGTGAGGTAACATAGTCTTCAATGAAAATGGTAACAATTTCTGATGGGTTTGCGTCAAGAAATGCTTTAACTTCTTTCAAGACATTAACTGCAGGTTGCTGACAGAAAGAAGAAGACTCATCCATTGAGGCCATATATGTTTATAATATATGTATATGTATAAGCTTTAGATGTCCACTAGAACTTACAAAGGCTGTATAGTTGAAACATTGTCCTCCAAATGAATGACACAACCAGATATCATTCTGGAAATCATGCATGTCCAGCATCAAGCCTCCAACACCATTCTGTAACACGAAAAAACGGCTTCTGAGCTTATGATTCAAATCTTCCATTTCACTAACATATATAAAGACCAGACAATTCAATGTAAACAATGTTCAGTTACAGGAAATTCAACAATCAAGTTGCATACCTATCTGAACATCAATGCCTATCAAGAAATTAACAGTTAAACTGGTTTTTTTTTTTTGGGTAGTAATACTGCAGCTGGGATCGGACAGAAAATGATTATGAAGCAAGTGAGACATGATTCGTAGGTCAACCGCAGTATTGATGGCATGCAAAGCACATGAATATCATTTTCAGCACTAGGTTACAGATATATATAGTTTTGAAGATTAGCTTCACCTAACGTACTTGACTAACATGTGGGATTGGGAGGGGATTAAAGTATACATGGTCGTTCATACCTAAATATAATGATGCTTAGCTTGTTATTAAAATAAGAAGCATGCTGATATGATCTCGATTATATGTTTCGAGTCATATATGTGAATGTCCGATCGTGATTCTAGTAAAAAAACCCCGTAATGATAGCTTGAACTCTGAAATTACATAAATATAAACATAAGAAGGAAATGATATGAAATAATAATTGAAATGATGGAATGAAAAGAATGAGGAAGTTGTTTGAAGGTGATGGAAGAGTGACGGTTGTTGTGGTTTGATGATAATGAAAATAGATGGTGAAGTATGAATGGCGTTGTCGTGGCAAATGGTGTTGTTGTGGCAGAGTGTAAGGATAAAGCGGATTGTGACCCGTTAGCTATTTGGAGCTAAGAACCAACAATATAAAAAAAATTGGAATCGAAATGGTAGGGTATGGAACGTGACCCACTAGCTATATATGAGCTAGGAACCAACGCTATAACAAAAGGAAATGGATGAAGACTACAAGACTATCTTGAAGCCGATAAAGTTCAACAAGAGAACAAGAATGAAAGCAACCTCTCAAAGATGTTTTATATATTCAAATGTGTCTTACAAATGATCCCAAAGGTGTCTATTTATAGTATTTCTAAGAAGCATATGAAAGACTCAAAAGATGAAAACATTCTCATCAATTTAGCAATAAAATGCACTTGAATGCTTTGTCTTCTTATCTTCAAAGTTGGATGAATATTCTAGATCATTTTGGGGATGAATCTAGACAATTTGAAGCTGAATTTGGCCTTAATTTCGTCCAAGGGGTGGAAGACTCTTGCTATTCCATGCTGAAAATTGTCTTGATAAGTGAATTAAATCACCATTCATTGCAAGCTCCCTTGAAGAATATGAACAACCCTTGAACTTAGATGATAACAATCAACTTTGAATGCCTTTAATAGGTGAATTAATAGTCCTTCAATGGCTTGTCACTTGGCTGAAGTTGAAAAGACTCTCCCTTGGCTCAAACTTATCCAAATCATCCATGCATAAAATTCCCGTAACAAAATTCCAGCTTGCACTGTCTTCAATAAATCGATCATATCTCAAGCTCCCGATATCGAATTAAGGTGATTCAAAAGGCGTTGGAAAGCTAAGAGATAGAGGAATAATGTCCAATTGATTTCTAGAACCAAACACATCTGTATCGGATCCAGAATTGGAAGACATTCTGACTGACATTCTTACATATGATGAAACCTTTTAACTTCTCTCATGCACCTAGACACAAAGGTGAACTTTATTCAATATTTAATTGAAAACATGCATGAAACAATTAAGAGTTAATATAATAAAAGAACTAATTTGATGAATGAACTATATGATTTAAATGCAATGCATGCTTGAATGAACAACACACTTATTAAATGCAATGAATGTTATGCAAACTTTAAATTCTCATGCAAATTCATGCATAAGCAAAGTAAAGTATTCCTCCCTTATTATTCCTTTTTCATCACGTTCCAAACGTGATGTAAACATACTCTCCATAGCTGCTTGAAATTCCTTAGCCCTTGCTCGTGTGATGGGGCCACTTGGGTACTTCTTCGGGTCTTTGCTATTGGCTATCATATCAGTCCCTCCCTCTTTAAAGCGATTTATCCCCAAATCATCACCTATATCATAAGGAGACAAGTCAGCAACATTGAAGGTTGCACTGACATTAAACACACCTGGAAGATCTAATTGATAGGCGTTGTCTTTGATCTTCTTGACTATTTGGAATGGTCCATCTCCCCGAGGCAGTAATTTGGACTTTCGTTATGCCGGAAACCTTTCTTTCCTCATGTGCAGCCACACCCAATCCCCTGGCTCAAAATTAATTCGCTTACGACCCTTATTTGCTTGCTGCTCGTATTGCTTAGTTCGTTTTTCAATGTTCTCCCTTACTTGTTGATGAAGCTTCTTAACAAACTCAGCTTTGTTAAATCCATCTTTATTCACAATTTGATCAGCAGGTAATGGTAACAAGTCTATCGGTGTTAATGGATTAAACCCATACACCACTTTGAAAGGCGTACGTCCCGTAGTAGTATGGATTGAACGGTTGTATGCAAACTCCACATGTGGTAAACTCTCCTCCCATGTTCTCAAATTCTTCCGAATGATAGATCGAAGTAACATGGAAAGTACTCGATTCACCACTTCAGTTTGACCATCCGTTTGAGGGTGGCAAGTGGCGGAGAATAGTAACTTAGTACCAATCTTACTCCATAGGGCTCTCCAAAAGTGGCTTAAGAACTTCACATCCCGATCAGACACAATAGTTCTTGGTATACCATGTAGCCTTAAAATTTCCCTGAAAAACAAAGTAGCAATATGTGAGGCATCATTAGTTTTGTCATAGGGAATGAAATGAGCCATTTTGGAAAATCTATTAACAACTACAAAGATGGAGTCTTTGTTGTTCTTTGTGCGAGGAAGCCCTAGCAAAAAATCCATTGAAATATCCATCCATGGTGCTTCCGGTATGGGTAGTGGTGTGTAAAGTCCATGTGGCATGACTTTAGATTTGGCCTTCTTGCAAGTAATGCAACGCTCGCATAACCTTTCCACATCTCGTTTCATTTTGGGCCAATATAGATGTTCTTGAAGTATAGCCAAAGTCTTTGATATCCCAAAATGTCCCATTAATCCTCCTCCATGGGCTTCCTTAGTGAGCAATTCTCGCATGGAACCTTGAGGGACACATAATCTCCCTTCCTTGAATAGAAAACCATCATGCTTAAAGTATTTATCAATCGTCCCTTTCTCACAAGCTTTATAAATTTCCCCAAAATCAGAGTCAGAAACATATAAGTCTTTAATAAAAGTAAAACCCAACAACTTAGATTCCAAAGTGTTTAAAAGAACATACCTTCATGACAATGCATCGGCAACTATATTCTCTTTACCTTTCTTGTACTTGATAACATATGGAAAAGTTTCAAGAAACTCTACCCATTTGGCATGCCTTTTGTTGAGTTTATGCTGCCCCCGAATATGTTTCAACGCCTCATGATCGGTGTGAATGATGAACTCCTTAGGCCAAAGGTAGTGTTGCCATGTTTCCATTGCCCTCACAAGAGCATACATCTCTTTGTCGTAGGTAGGATAGTTAACCGTAGCTCCACTTAATTTCTCACTAAAATAGGCTATAGGACGTCCACCTTGAGACAAGACTGCTCCAATTCCTACACCTGATGCATCACATTCAATTTCAAAAGTTAAATTAAAATCAGGTAGAGCAAGTAAAGGGGCATGTATTAAACAATCTTTAATTCTATTAAAGGACTTCTCTTGATCTTCCCCCCAAAAGAATTTAGAATTCTTCTTAATAACACTTGTTTGTGGGGCGGCTATGGTGCTGAAGTTTGGGACGAATCTCTGATAAAAACTTACAAGTCCATGGAAGCTCCTAACTTGAGAAATGCTTGTTGGTCGTGGCCACTCTTCAATGGCTTTAACCTTCTCTTTGTTAACCTCCAAACCTTCAGAACTCACAACGAAACCTAGGAAAACAACCCTGTCAGTACAAAACGTACATTTTTGTAAATTAGCAAACAATTTTTCCTTCCTCAAAACAAGTAAAACTGACCTCAAATGTTGAACATGTTCTTCTATGGTTTTACTATATATTAGAATGTCATCAAAATAAACCACACAAAACTTATCCAAGAATGGCCTAAGAACATGATTCATTAACCTCATAAATGTGCTTGGTGCATTAGTTAAGCCAAAAGGCATAACCAACCACTCATAAAGACCTTGCTTCGTTTTGAATGCTGTTTTCAACTCATCACCTTCCCGCATTCGTATTTGGTGGTAACCACTCTTAAGATCAATCTTGGAAAAGAGGTTAGAACCATTAAGCTCATCTAACATGTCATCTAAGCGAGGAATAGGGTGACGATACTTTACCGTAATTTTGTTTACCGCTCAACAATCCACACACATGTGCCAAGTTCCATCATTCTTTGGCACAAGTAGAACCGACACAGCACATGGGCTAAGGCTTTCCCTCACGTAGCCTTTTTCCATCAACTCAAATACTTGCCTTTGCAATTCCTTAGTTTCTTCGGGGTTGCTTCGGTATGCTGGTCGGTTTGGAATGACGGCACCAGGAACAAAGTCTATTTGATGTTCTATGCCACGAATAGGTGGCAACCCACTTGGTATTTCTTTCGGAAATAGGTCATCAAACTCCTGCAATAAAGACACAACAAAAGCAGGAAAATTTTGATCAAGGTAGTTAGTGTTAAAAAAAAATTTCCTTGTACATGAGCACAAGTGCTTCCTTTGCCGTCATTAAACACTTTTTCAACTCTCTCTCTTTAGAAAGAATGATAATTTTTCCTTCCCTCATTTTGATCACACTCTTTTGCTTTTACCTCCATTTTGGTCTCTCTCTCTTTGGCTTTTTCAAATTTTCCTCTCAATTGAATTTGGTCTTCATGTATTTGCTTTGGTGAAAGTGGAGCTAAAGTGATCTTCCTTGCCTCATGGGTGAATGTATACCGGTTGGTATAACCGTCATGGATCACTCGCCTATCAAATTGCCAAGGCCTTCCAAGTAGTAAATGGCTTGCGTGCATTGGTACAACATCACATAACACCTTGTCTTTGTACTTCCCTATGGAGAAAGCAATTCAAACTTCCTTGGTCACCTTGAGTTCTCCTCCATCGTTGAGCCATTGCAGTTTATAAGGTTGTGGATGCTTTGTTGTTGCCAAGCCAAGTGTATTTACCATTAAGGTACTAGCAACATTAGTGCAACTACCTCCATCAATAATAACAAAGCATACCTTTCCTCCAACGTGGCAGCAAGTATGGAAGATATTTTCACGTTGTTCATCTCCTCCATTGGATTGCACGTTTAGACTCCTTTTGACAACAAGGACCTCTCCTTCCACGGCATGCTCTAATTCTTCCATATCAATGGTAGCATCTTCATTCTCATCCTCTTCTTGTTCCGATTCAACTTCTCCATCATCTCAAAGAAGCATGGTGTTGCGATTTGGACATTGGCTTGCAATGTGTCCACGCCCCAAACACTTAAAACATTTTATGTCACGAGAACAATTTGGAGTGGCGGCAGTCTTACCCTTTCTGGTTTCGGCAATGGGCTTACTTCCTTTGGGTGATCCTCCTCTTTCGTGGGATGGCAATGGAGGAGTCTTCTTGTATGAACTTTTCCCCCATTTTGAAGTTGCACTCCCATAAGATCGTGTGGCACCCTTCCTTTTGAGTTGTTTTCCACCTTTATGGCCATATGCACCATGTCTTCCATCTCCACATAATGTTGCAACTCAACCACGTTCACAATGTCCGGATTAAGTCCCCCTAGGAATCTTGCCATTGTGGCTTCTCGATCCTCATCGATGTTGGCTCGAATCATGGCCACCTCCATCTCTTTGTGATAATCTTCAACACTTCGGTTACCTTGTGAAAGGTTTTGAAGAGGGTTGAATAACTCCCGATGGTAGTGGGTTGGAATGAATCGCCTTCGCATCACTGCTTTCATTTCATCCTATGTAGTGATAGGATGTTCTCCATTGCGTCTCCTACTTGATGTCAATTGATCCCTCCATATTAGTGCATAATCCATAAACTCAAGGGCAGCGAGTTTTACCTTCTTGAGTTCGGAATAATCATGGCACCCGAAGATGTGCTCTACCTTTTTTCCCATGCTAAGTAAGCCTCGGGATCCGTCTTGCCTTGGAATGGTGGAATGGAAATCTTGATATTAACAAGATTATCATCCATTAATGGACGAAACCTTTGGGGCCTTATACCTCGATTTCCCATTCTTTATTGTGATGCACGATCTTCTTCTGGTCTTTCCACTTCTTCATTTCCTCCTTGATTGACATCTTCTTGCTCTCGAAATCCTTGAGTACGCTCTTCTTCAATACGGTCAATACGTTCATGGAGAGGTTCCAACTCTTCCCTCAAAATCCTAGTCAATTCACGCACCATGGCTTGCATTTGTAGGTTTGGTTCAACGGTACCTGTAACTTGAGAATTGTCTCCCGAATGATGAGACATAATTAGTAATAAAACAATAACCTCACACAACGAAAAAAAAAACCTCACCAAACACTCCAAGAAAAGTCACTCCCACTCGTGTTTCACTCGGGATGGCTTTTACCCTTAATGATCACTCTTGCCTTTTATCACTCGTGCTTTGATTTCAAGTCCTTTTGGGAACTTTCTCAAGGCTTACAAGGTCTAGTGGACTTCGGCTGAAATAATTATGGTTTGGTAGTAAAGATAGTGAAAAGAAATTGGCTACAAGGAAAAGAGATGCTAAGCAAAGGTAACAAAAATTGAACAATTGAATATAAAGATGAAGTAAAAAAATTTTTCTTTAAAGATGAAAAGAATTACTCCCTCCCTCTTTAAACTTTTTTTTTGATTTTGTACTGACCCGGAAGAGAGAAAAATGATACGTTTACTGAATCGACTAGCTCTGATGCCAAATGATATGATCTCGATTATATGTTTCGAGTCATATATGTGAATGTCTGATCGTGATTCTAGTAAAAAAACCCCGTAATGATAGCTTGAACTCTGAAATTACATAAATATAAACATAAGAAGGAAATGATATGAAATAATAATTGAAATGATGGAATGAAAAGAATGAGGAAGTTGTTTAAAGGTGATGGAAGAGTGATGGTTGTTGTGGTTTGATGATAATGAAAATAGATGGTGAAGTATGAATGGCGTTGTCGTGGCAAATGGTGTTGTTGTGGCAAAGTGTGTAAGGATAAAGCGGATTGTGACCCGTTAGCTATTTGGAGCTAAGAACCAACAATATAAAAAAAAAATTGGAATCGAAATGGTAGGGTATGGAACATGACCCACTAGCTATATATGAGCTAGGAACCAACGCTATAACAAAAGGAAATGGATGAAGACTACAAGACTATCTTGAAGCCGATAAAGTTCAACAAGAGAACAAGAATGAAAGCAACCTCTCAAAGATGTTTTATATATTCAAATGTGTCCTACAAATGATCCCAAAGGTGTCTATTTATAGTATTTTCTAAGAAGCATATGAAAAGACTCAAAAGATGAAAACATTCTCATCAATTTAGCAATAAAATGCACTTGAATGCTTTGTCTTCTTATCTTCAAAGTTGGATGAATATTCTAGATCATTTTGGGGATGAATCTAGACAATTTGAAGCTGAATTTGGCCTTAATTTCGTCCGGGGTGGAAGACTCTTGCTATTCCATGCTGAAAATTGTCTTGATAAGTGAATTATATCACCCTTCATTGCATGCTCCCTTGAAGAATATGAACAGCCCTTGAACTTAGATGATAACAATCAGCTTTGAATGCCTTTAATAGGTGAATTAAGAGTCCTTCAATGGCTTGTCACTTGGCTGAAGTTGAAAAGACTCTCCCTTGGCTCAAACTCATCCAAATCATCCATGCATAAAATTCCCGTAACAAAATTCCAGCCTGCACTGTCTTCAATAAATCGATCATATCTCAAGCTCCCGATATCGAATTAAGGTGATTCAAAAGGCGTTGGAAAGATAAGAAATAGAGGAATAATTTCCAATTGATTTCTAGAACCAAACACATCTGTATCGGATCCAGAATTGGAAGACATTCTGACTGACATTCTTGCATATGATGAAACCTTTTAACTTCTCTCATGCACCTAGACACAAAGGTGAACTTTATTCAATATTTAATTGAAAACATGCATGAAACAATTAAGAGTTAATATAATAAAAGAACTAATTTGATGAATGAACTAGATGATTTAAATGCAATGCATGCTTGAATGAACAACACACTTATTAAATGCAATGAATGTTATGCAAACTTTAAATTCTCATGCAAATTCATGCATAAGCAAAGTAAAGTATTCCTCCCTTATTATTCCTTTTTCATCACGTTCCAAACGTGATGTAAACATACTCTCCATAGCTGCTTGAAATTCCTTGCCCTTGCTCGTGTGATGGGGCCACTTGGGTACTTCTCCGGGTCTTTGCTATTGGCTATCATATCACATGCTGATGCTGGTCGGACCACCTACTTTGTAAGTTGAGATAAAATAATGTCTAGCTTCCTTCGTTAAATTAAGACTCACAAGTGAACAAAAAAACATTCCAACTAAGTGTCTGACATGGGCTAGGTAAACTTTCTTCTTCATTTCTCATCATAAACATACCTAACACACCATTCTCATTTCCATCTTTCTCATACTAGTGATCCAAAAAACATCTAACTTAATCTAAATCAAGTGACTAAAGTGGTAAAAAGGAATGTTACTCTCCCTAGAAGATCCAGGTTCGATCAGCTTCATCTGCTGCAAGGTGTGTGTGTACGTCGTAATCACCCCCAAACTACACTACACACTGTTTAATTCAGTGAAAAAGCTGAAACTATTTGATGAAATTAGTTGAAGAATTGACTTTGCTCATATTAATTGAACAGGGATGGATAGAAATATACATTAAGCTGGTCGGTAATGGAGTCCTGCTGGTTGGAAGGAGCTAAAATCAAAGACCCAGTTGCAGACCTTTCTCCTAGCCTTGCAAACGAGTTATGGGTCGTCAACCACGAGTATCGGTTGTATGCAAGTCCCTTAACCTATTTTCCACCATTAAAGTCATACAATTCATGTCTATATCTCTCCCTTTTAGATGTAATAACAATGATGGAAAGAGCGTATAACACCTTAGTCGTGGGGTTTACAGATTGGATTCGAGTGCATTGGGGCCGTACGTTTCCATTTGCTATACAGGTTTCGCAGTGCAACCCAGAGTTACAATTTCCATTTGATGCGCACGTTTCTCCCTCCTGTTCAACACATATATACATATATATACAAGCACACAAGAAGTAGAAAAGAGTTTCCTGCTGAATGGGGGGCATGCCTTGAGAGCAGTGCAAAAACCAACGAGAAGACAAGTAATGATAAGTCTGGTAATCAACTGCAAATGAAGTACAGTGCATTCCGTGAGTTTCCATTGATAACAAAGAAGAAGAAGATAATTTAAACTTGCCTGCATTGAATGGTTTGAAATTTGTTTTTGCTTCCCTCTCTGCTTATAAGATCAGAATTGTGTAGGGCATTAAAGTCATGATAATGGCAGTTGTTTTCGCTGTATATATAGGAACAAAAACTGCAGGTGTTTCATGCGCCGGCAGTGGGGTTAGTTTAACAAGCCCTGTTGTGTTGAACTACCATTTTCAGTTTTTTTTATGATTATTTTTTTTATAAAAAAAAAGAGCGAAAAGCGGTGAGCCTAACAAACAGAGATAAAATATTGATAGGGGATATTTGGTAGTAGCATAAAATTTTGGGAAACTTGTTGCTTAAAGTCTCCTTTATATTTGCTTACAATCATCAAAAATAATTTGGGTAAATATACAAATAGTCTTTCGACTATAGGCTGATGTTTTGTTAAGTCAACATGTTAACATCCAATTCAGAATGTTGTCAACTTTTTAACGGAAAATAACGAGTTTGGAACATATTAAATAGTCAGATTACCATTTTGTAACTTTTAATAGTCGAATGACTCAACAAAGCGTCACCCTATAGTCAAGGGATCATTTGTGTACTTTACCCAAATAATTTATCCTTTCTTTATTTCCAAAATCTTTTTAAGAGTTTAATGTGATTACAAGGTTCGTAAGCTTTCTTAAACTATTGACAATGTGTACACACACTCTGCAGACACAACTGTTTGAACCCATGACCTCAAGATAAAACAACACTCTCTTTAACTACCCGGACCACTTAATAGGCCTTATTCACTACTTTTATGAAATATAACAATGATATGTTTTTAAATAATTATTGTTAATTTCATTTATTATTTTCTCTATGTTTACATGACATTAGAATAAGAATTAAGAAGAAGAAAAAGTAACTAAATGAAAAGGTAGATTACAATGAATAACATCACCACCAGCCTTGGAAGAGATTGGAAAGCTCCATGTCTACCTTCACAAAAGAATATGCAAAACTGTTTGTTTTTCTAAAATCTTTTAAGATCAAATCATTTTGAATCCTCACAAGTAATATGTGAATATCATCATTTTCATCCTTGATTTCTATTTTAATCTGAATCCCCACCAAGACCAACATCTCAAACCAAAAGCTCGTCTAACCATTAATCAACCCATTACAACCAATGATAGGCAACAATCATAAATTAACCAAAAAAAACGAGTCATATCTGATTCGACACATCTTGAATGAACCCATTTCACTTAAATCAAAATTCAACAATTAATAGATCAAAATTAAAAAGAAAATAACAAAAAAGAAACTAAGAATAAAAGAAAAGAGGATGAATTGCTGGAAAACAATGGAGAAAGTAGATCGAATCGAATAAATACACATGAGACATCTTAATTTTCAGAGAAGATCAAATAGAGAATAAAAGGAAGAGAAAAGAGGAATGTTTTCTGTGTCCATTCCGTCAAGAATGGAGGTCACATGGTGAAAGGATTGATGGAATAAGAGAAAGAAGAATGTATGTGAAATATAAGGTGAAAATTATAATTTAATTGAAATTTAAAAAATTAAATTAAAGAAGCAAATTAATTTTTTAAAAGTTATATGTCACTTGTCATTATATAGATAATTTAGTATAACATGTTAAATCTTATAATGACAATAAATAAAGTAAGTGAAATTAAAAAAAATTAAAAGATTGATAAATGGTTTATGTATATCAAATTGCTATTTAATTCTAAAAAACTATAATATCATATCATATATATATATATATATTCCTAATTCTTACAATTATATTGTGATATAACCAATCAAGCTATTAAGCATATTGAAATAAAGAAAGAGAGATTGAATTTTTGTAATATTCTAAATCTGATCTATAAGATTTAATGGGTCTAAGATGTCATGTTGGTCCACCAGAACGACCAAATGATTAAATTCTTTTAAAAACATCCATAACAAATAAAAATTGAAACATAAATATTTTAAAGACTGCTTATACAAAAATCAGAGCTCTGAATATGATGAAGTATAAAACACAATAAATCAAAATAAAAATAAATTATATAGATTAAAATACTAATAAAGTTCTACAAATACATATATCCACTGGAGTAAATAAGAAGCTGTACTCTAAAAAAGTAATACTAGAATTCCTTCGTTGATAATGCTCCTCTGAAATAATCACAACCTACTTAGGGTATTTGTTCGCCATTATTATGTATTAAAAATCATACTGTTATGTTCCAACTATGTTCATTAAATGAAAATTAAGCTCACCAAGTTGAACATGGAAACATAATTTAGTTTTGACACGGTTTGATTAGATCACAAATGATTCTTTTAATTGTATGGAATATTTTTATAAAACAATATTTTTTATAATTTTCTTAATTTATTGATAACATATAAACACACGACAGATGCAGCTGCTCAAACTTAAAATTTTTAAAAAAATAATTTTATATTTTATCAGTAATGTCACTTAATGAGTTAAGATCACAAGGTGTAACACCTCAATTTAGGGGCTAAATTTAAGAAATTATAAAGTGGTGAATTTAATTGGTATTTTTGGAAGAAATTGGGGATTAAATTGTAAAATCGTAAAGTTGATAGACATTTTTATAAAGTGTAGGAAATTCAGTGGCTAAACTATTAATTTAGCCAATTTTCTATAGTAGAGAATTATAAACTCTCTCCCGTCAGTTTCTAGAGACATTTTCCAATTTTCCCTACTCCAACAACCCTCTTTTCAACTCCGATCTACTCGTCGTCCGACCTCCGATCGACAAACCGAAACCACCATCGTGTTCGTTGTCGACCGAGAAACAAAACCCCTCAAACCTTTCGTCGTGAATCGTCGCCGTTCGTCGTTAATTTCAGTCCGAAGTATCATCGGTAATAACTCGATTTCAATTGGTTTTTCGTCGATTCACGATGATCCGGTAATCCGTTTACGACACCTCCCGCACCATCGTGTTCCTTGCATCGTTCCGAGTCCACCAGTGTTCTCCGTTTCTCCGTCGTCGCCGGCGCGTGGAGGGGTGAGACCATCAAAGTTTCTGACGTTTCAGAATCGAGCTCTCCGCCGTTCAAAATTGTGAACCGAGCTTTGTAAGTGCCCCAAAATCGCTTAAAATAATTTTTAAGAATTTTTTTAGGAATTTTCCGACACCGTATCACTGTTCACGCGCCCCACGCACCACCCCCGAGAGTGGGCATCGCCTGGTTGTAATTAATTTATGTTTGGGTGCTATTTGTGTAAAATTTGGGTGTTAGTTTCGTAAATATTTGTAGAATGTGGTTAATTTTGTAATTAATTTCTGTTAAGGTGATATATTTGTGTAAAATGGTCGAATTTTGACTGTTGACCATTAACCGGCGTTGACCACAGTTGACCAGAACTTTGACCAGCTTTAACCGGGCAGTAAACGACCTTTGACTTTGACTAAGTATACCTATCCTGACGTTTTCCAACGTTCTGAATCCGATTCCGCAATCCGTTTTTCGAAATTCAGACTCGAAGGTGTCGAAATTGCCACTCAAACCTGTTGACTTTGATTTTGACCGAAAATCCCAAATTTTCGAAAAGTCATATTTTATGCTTTCGACGTCCTGAATCTGAATCCGAATCCGAAGTCCGTTTCACCAAATTCAAACCTGGTAAGCTGTTTTTCACTGATTTATCATCCGATTCGATCTGTTTTTCAAAATTAGGCTTCGTTTTTTTTTATGTAATTTCTGTTGATATGGATCCGAGGAAATATTGGAAGTTGAATTAAATATCAAAGGCGTTCGAATGGAATTTATATGGTCGATCAGTATGGCACAGAAATCGAGGTAATACTTTATTATCTCTTTATGCTTTATGGAACATGTTGATATTAGTAAATGCATGAATAAGATAACGTTGATCACTTTTGTGGACTTGAATAATTTATACACTCGATATGAATGTGGTAGAAATTCTGTAACTGAATACGGATCGAATGACTAATATAAGAGATTGATGAATTGTTAGAATTAAATTACAAGTTTGTGATTGGTGATAAAGAAATTAGCCATGAATTTGTAACTTATATTTTATATCATCAAAGGTTAAATGTTAAAGGTACTTGGATGGAAAATTATGAGAATACTCCGGTAGGGTAAAATTGCAAAAATACCCTTATGTTGTAGGATGACAAGAATTGTCCCTAAAAGTTGGTTAATAACTCTGAAAAGACATATTGATCCGATATAATTACAGATGTGCATAAGAAATGCTAGTTTTGCTTGGAAAATTTGGATAACGGATTTTTAATGCCAAAAAGGGTTTGCGCAATATGCTAGAAGTTTGTTAAGGAATAATTTCAAGATCAGAGAATGTTCGGCGAAGAAATTGACCATAGGATCTTTAAATTATAATTATTTTCGTTAAGAGCTAATATCGAAATTATCTGGTTAGGAAATTACGAAAATGCCCTTGAGAGGTAAAATAGTCTGAATTGACCCTGAATGAGAAAGTACTTTGAGGATTTGTACTTAACTCGATTAAGTACGAATTTGATTGTTAAGATCCTGACTTAGTGCAGAAAATTCTTGATATTACGTTGGTAAAAATCTGAGAAGGCACTTGACCCGAAAATATCCGAGTTACGAGTAAATACCTGAAGAACAATTTATCGGGGTACTATTTTATCAGAATTGTTCGAAGGGACTGAAATAGATGATAAATTGGAATTAAATAATAAGACAGGATGAAAGAAAATGATTGAAATACATTGGAGATGTAGAATGACCAGAATACCCCTTTAGTGGAAATGACCCAAGATTATCACCAAGCTCAGGAATGATTGGATATCCTCGAGCTCTGAAATGAATGGAATAAAACTGAACACCAAAATTACCAAAATAACCTTATGGCCTAAACTAAGTAAATGTCTTGGATTAATTAAGGAATCCAAATAAGCATAGGTGTTGGACTACCTTTAAAAGTAATGTAACATAATTTAAGTGAGTAGATCAACCCTAAAGCTATATCAATACCTGGATGGCTTAGATATTACTTGAATGTGTGTTAGTCTTCTGAAGTTTGGCTCGATGATACATTTTGGAAGTATTCAGCTCAGCTCAACTCTAGATCGCATTAAGTACTAAGAATTGGACGTTTGTTCGACAAATCAACCACGAAGACCAAATTGAATAGAACAAAAGTACAACATGTATCTAAAATTCAGGAATGTTTGAATTACTCTGGAAAATCCTGAAGTAACTAGAATGAACATGATTTCTAAATAAACTAGGTAAACTCAATGACTGAGGATTTAATAAGTGATTTGGATAAGTCTAAAAACTCTGATGAGTTTACATAGTGTAGAATTACAATGGGTTATGAACAAAATAATCAAATACGCCAGCATTAAATGATATTATGGAAGCGTGGAAATGGAATAAAGACATTGAAAGATCTATTCATCGATGATTTCAAAAAAATGATATTTGGAAAAGAATTTGTGGTATTAAAGAGTAAATACCTTGGAAGAACAATGAATTAACCAATCGACAAGCATTAGTTCTGGGAACTATTCATCTAAGAGTTGTCCGATAATTCGATCAATCGACATAGAATGTAAATGTCCTGAACCTTTATTTCTTCCTTATCAGCTCAAATCACATTCTTAATAACTGATGATTCTGTCAGTTATTGAACTCTTCCAATAGTGATTCTGAATTCTGATATTCTATCTGTATACTGAAGATCCGTGTTCCTCTACTTATTAAGATTATCCAATATCTTTGAATACTATCCGTAAATTCTGGTACTTGACATGGATTCTGATCTGATATCTGACATGGATTCTAATCTGATACTTGACTTGGATTCTGATTTGATACTTGACCTGGATTTTGATATGATACTTGACGTGAATTATGATTTGATTTTTGATATATCCGTTTTACGGACGGAACATGTTTTATTTGGGGGGTAATGTTGGAGGAAGAATACCTGGAGGCTCCTCGGCTGTGTGCTCAGGGCCTTACTTACCGGCTCCTCGGCTGTGTGCTCAGGGCCTTACTGGACTTCACGGTGGGTGTATGGTTCTGGGGAACCTACACATTTTGGACATGACGGATGGGGGTATATATATATATATATGTTTTAAAAAGATCTGAAAAGTTACATGATTTTTGGGAACACACTAGATAACTTATTCTGATCTCCTGAACCTAGATATCTGAAATATTTCCATCTAAACTGAATATTATCTGTTACTACCTGAAATATCAATGGGACCTCAGCTCAACCTAAAAAATCTATAAATATCTGAACCAATAAGGAAATATATGTTTATCTGTATCTGCACGTTCTTCAGCATCATCTGGTAGTTCTGTATTACTGAGCTTTTCGAAGCTCCCTCTATTACTCACCATTGCACGTTAAAAGGATTGAACCAGTGCATCTATCGACATCAGTAAAGGAATTCTTCAAGCGTTGTTTACAGAATATGGTACATGTGATTAGGGGGCATGTAATTGTATTTTGTTTTATATACGAGTCTGAAAATCTATTTTATTTTTGAATACTAATAAATGATTTTATAAGTTTACGTTTTGATAAAAAGTTTTAATTTTTTTGCTATTTTTATAGTGGGTCGCTCCGGTAGCCCTAATGTGACACTCTAGATCGGATTGGGTTACCCGTATCGGTCTGAGGGGGTTACATTTAGTGGTATCAGAGCTTTGTTTTGAGTCAAAATTTTTAAGATAGACTGACCGGCTGAATGTCAAAATATGTCTGATCAATATATGCCCCTAGACTACAATCGTACCTCTATGAGCTGGAACTCCATGGCTGAGTCCCTATCTATAACGAGTAAACCGAAGTTTCTATCTGTTAAGGTTATATTTGTACAAAAAGGAATACCAGTAAGATCTGTCTAAACGCTGTGAAGTACCTCACGAGCCATGTGAGAGTTAATTATCTGAAAAATTCTAACCCGACTTCGAAAATGAAATTAGGGTATGCTACTGCTCTATGAGTCTATTCTCATAACAAAGACTGAATTGTTTACTCAAGGAAATTTTCATTCGGATTCTTTTATTAAAATAAGGAAAAGTTTTGATAAGAAAATATACTCAACAGGTTAAGGATTAGTGGAGGATCTGTATTTTTATAAGAGCTAAATGAAATGTATGAAAGAACTTATGGAAGTTTTGTATCTGCAATTATGTGACTTGAATGAATTTCGAGGACGAAATTCTTTTAAGGAGAGGAGAATTGTAACACCCCAATTTAGGGGTTAAATTTAAGAAATTATAAAGTGGTGAATTTAATTTGTATTTTTGGAAGAAATTGGGGATTAAATTATAAAATCGTAAAGTTGACAGACAGTTTTATGAAGTGTAGGAAATTCAATGGTTAAACTATTAATTTAGCAAATTTTCTATAGGAGAGAATTATAAACTCTCCCCCCCTCAATTTCCAGAGACATTTTTCAGTTTTCCCTTATCTAACAACCCTCCTTTCAACTCCGATCTACTCGCCGTCCGACCTCCGATCGACAAATCGAAACCACCATCGTGTTCGTTATCGACCGAGGAACAAAACCCCTCAAACCTTTCGTCATGAATCATTGCCATTCATCGTTAATTTTATTCAGAAGTATCATCGTTAATAACTCGATTTCAATTGGTTTTTCATCGATTCACGATGATCCGGTCATCCGTTTACGACACTTCTCGCACCATCATGATCCTTACATCGTTCCGAGTCCACCGGTGTTCTCCGTCAAAGTTTTCGACGTTTCGGAATTGAGCTCTCCACCATTCAAAATTGTGAACCGAGCTTTATAAGTGCCTCAAAATCGCTTAAAATAATTTTTAGGAATTTTTCCGAAAATTTTCTGACACCGTATCATTGTTCACGCACCCCACATGCCACCCCCGAGAGTGGGCACCATCTGGTTGTAATTAATTTCTGTTTGGGTGCTATTTGTGTAAAATTTGGGTGTTAGTTTAGTAAATATTTGCAGAAGGTGGCTAATTTTGTAATTAATTTATGTTAGGGTGATATTTGTGTAAAATAGTCGAATGTTGACTGTTGAGCTGCGTTGACCACAGTTGACCAGAACTTTGAACGGACATTAAACGACCTTTGACTTTGAGCGAGTATACCGATCCTGACGTTTTTCAACGTTCTGAATCCAATTCTGCAGTCCGTTTTTGAAATTTAGACTCGAAGGTCTCAAACTTTCCAGTCAAACCCGTTGACTTTAATTTTGACCGAAAATCCCAAATTTTCGAAAAGTCATATTTTATGCTTTCACGTCCTGAATCCGAATCTGAATACGAAGTTCGTTTCGCCAAATTCGAACCCGGTAAGCTGTTTTTCACTGATTTATCATCTGATTCGATCCGTTTTTCAAAATTAAGCTCTATTTTTTGATGTAATTTCTGTTAATATGGATCCGAGGAAATATTGTAAGTTGAATTAAAGATCAAAGGCGTTCGAATGGAATTTATAGGGTCGATCAGTATGACACAGAAATCGAGGTAATACTTTACTACCTTTTTATGCTTTATGGAACATGTTGATATTGGTAAATGCATGAATAAGATAACGTTGATCACTTTTTGTGGACTTGAATAATTTATACACTCGATATGAATGTGGTATAAATTATGTAACTGAATACGGATCTAATGACTAATATAAGATATTGATGAATTGCTAGAATTAAATTACAAGTTTGTGATTGGTGATAAAGAAATCAGCCCTGGATTTGTAACTTATATTTTATATCATCAAAGGTTAAATGTTAAAGGTACTTGGATGGAAAATTATGAGAATACTCCGGTAGGGTAAAATTACAAAAATACCCTTATATTGTAGGATGACAAGAATTGTCCCTAAAATTTGGTAAACAACTCTGAAAAGACATATTGATCCGATATAATTACAAATGTGCATAAGAAATGCTAGTTTTGCTTGGAAAATTTGGATAACTGATTTTTAATGCCAAAAAGGGTTTGTGCAATATGCTAGAAGTTTGTTAAGGAATAATTTCAAGATCAGAGAATGTTCGGCAAAGCAATTGACCATAGGATCTTTAAATTATAATTATTTTCGTTAAGAGCTAATATCGAAATTATCTGGTTAGAAAATTACGAAAATGCCCTTGAGAGGTAAAATAGTCTGAGTTGACCCTGAATGAGAAAGTACTTTGAAGATTTGTACTTAACTCGATTAAGTACGAATTTGATTGTTAAGATCCCGACTTAGTGCAGAAAATTCTTGATATTCCGTTGGTAAAAATCTGAGAAAGCACTTGACCCGAAAATATCCGAGTTACGAGTAAATACCTGAAGAACAATTTATCGGGGTGCTCTTTTATCATAATTGTTCGAAGGGACTGAAATAGATGATAAAATGGAATTAAATAATAAAACAGGATGAAAGAAAATGATTAAAATACATTGGATATGTAGAATAACCAGAATACCCCTGTAATGGAAATGACCCAAGATTATCACCAAGCTTAGGAATGATTAGATATCCCCGAGCTCTAAAATGAATGGAATAAAACTGAACACCAAAATTACCAAAATAACCTTATGGCCTAAACAAAGTAAATGTCTTGGATTAATTAAGGAATCCAAATAAGCATAGGTGTTGGACTACCTTTAAAAGTAATGTAACACAATTTAAGTGAGTAGATCAACCCTAAAGCTATGTCAATACCTGGATGGCATAGATATTACTTGAATGCGTGTTTGTCTTCTCAAGTTTGGCTCGATGAAATATTTTGGAAGTATTCAGCTCAGCTCAACTCTAGATCGCATTCAGTACTAAGAATTGGACATTTGTTCACTAATCAACCACGAAGACCAAATTGAATGTAACAGAAGTACAACATGTATCTAAAATTCAAGAACGTTTGAATTACTCTGGAAAATCCCGAAGTAACTGGAATGAACATGATTGCTAAATGAACTAGGTAACCTCAATGACTGAGGATTTAGTAAGTGATTTGGATAAGTCTGGAAACTTTGATGAGTTTACATAGTGTACAATTACAATGGGTTATGAACAAAATAATCAAATACTCCAGTATTACATGATATTGTGGAAGCGTGAAAATGAAATAAAGACATTGGAAGATATATTCAGCGATGATTTCAAAAAAAAATGATATTTGGACAAGAATTTGTGGTATTAAAGGGTAAATACTCTAGAAGAACAATGAATTAACCAATCAACAAGCATTAGTTCTGGGAACTATTCATCTATGATTTGTCCGATAATCCGATCAATCGACATAAAATGTAAATGTCCTGAACCTTCATTTCTTCCTTATCATCTCAAGTCACATTCTGAATAACTGATGATCATGTCAGTTATTGAACTCTTCCAATAGTGATTCTGAATTTCGATATTCTATCGGTATACTAAAGATCTGTGTTCCTCTACTTATTAAGATTATCCAATATCTTTGAATACTATCTGTAAATTCTGGTGTGTTCCCCACTCACATGAATATTTTACCTAATTTTTTATTTGATTTCTGATATGACACTTGACATGGATTCTGATCTGATATCTGACATGGATTCTGATCTGATACTTGACTTGGATTCTGATCTGATACTTGACCTAGATTTTGATATGATACTTGACGTGAATTATAATTTGATTTTTGGTATATCCGTTTACGGACGGAACATGTTTTATTTGGGTGGTAATGTTGGAGGAAGAATACCTGGAGGCTCCCCGGCTGTGTGCTCAGGGCCTTACTTATCGGCTCATCGGTTGTGTGCTCAGAGCCTTACTGAACTTGACGGTGGGTGTATGGTTCTGGGGAACCTACACATTTTGGACTTGACGAATGGGGGTATATATATATATGTTTTAAAAAGATCTGAAAAGTTAAATGATTTTTGGGAACACACTAGATAACCTATTCTGATATCCTGAACCTAGATATCTGAAATATTTCCATCTAAACTGAATATTATCTGTTACTACCTGAAATATCAATGGGACCTCAGCTCAACCTAAAAAAATCTATAGATATCTGAACCAATAAGGAAATATATGTTTATCTGTATCTCCACGTTCTTCAGCATCATCTGGTAGTTCTGTATTACTGAGCTTTCCAAAGCTCACTCTATTACTCACCATTGCAGGTTAAAAGGATTGAACCAGTACATCTATCAACATCAGTAAAGGAATTCTTCCGGCGTTGTTTACAGAGTATGATACATGTGATTATGTAACACCCCCAACCCGTATCCGACCCGGATACGAGTCCGAAGTGTCACATTGACTTTTCAAACCTTGACTCTTAAGAAAAATCCCGGGAAATTTAAAACTTTATTTAAAACAAAATACAGACTTTATCAGAGTGCTCGTACTTAATGACTTATTACATGCTAACACTTTATACATAACCAAATACATACTTTGTCAAATATTTCTGATCTGATCTTTTGGTAAGGAAAACTGACATGTCTTGCTCCGCATCACTCTTTACTCTTCTCGAAACCTACGTGTGAAACAATCACACGCTAAGTCGAAGACTTAGTGAGGCATAACAACTTATAATGCACTTTAAAACATATATCGATACATGCATGTTCTGTTCTATCATGTTATAGCAATTCCATGCATTTTTCATATCGTATAAAATCATATCAGATTAATTGCAGTAAATACATACATACACATAATTCATCATTAACAGTTTATCATATAATCACATACTTTTTCAATCAAACACTATACATACACAATATCATATCATTTCTATAGCATTTATCATACCACTAACTTATATTTGTTCATATCTCTGGATTAGCCCATGTACGTATGTGAGAACTATCGATATGTGAGTCTATAGAGGTTGTGCACTAATGCTGTCACCACAGCTCGTATAATTGCACCGAAGTGCCGCGTAGAATTGCACCGTAGTGCCATATAATAATGTCCATAAGGACCACATAGAATTCCTTAAGAATCATATACATATGCTAGGGATCAAGTATGTGTCTTTCAAGACTTCACACATGTTCCACAGAATATATATATATCCCGAAGGACTGCGTAGAATTGCACCGTAGTGCCATATAATAATGTCCATAAGGACCACATAGAATTCCTTAAGAATCATATACATATGCTAGGGATCATATATGTGTCTCACCAGACTTCACACATGTTCCAAAGAATATATATATATCCCGAAGGACCGCGTAGACCCTCGACTCTTGGCATGCCAACTATACCCCTAGCTCTCATGACACATAACATGGGCGTTATCATTTATTTCATTTCCATATTCACATAAACGTGTAATTCACTTTCACATATCACGTATCACATAGCTTCTTTTCATATTATCACATAGTCACGTAGTTCACTTACACGTAGATAATTTCCATATAATTCACATGTCACATATGTCATGTTTTCATATACTTTCTATCATTTCTCACCCAATCACCTTTATTCATGTAAACATACTTATCATATCTTGTTCACATAAGATCATATACTTCATATAATATATCGAAACACCTAGAACACTTTCACGTAGCTTATAGTCATAGGTCTTATCTCATAACATATACTTGTTTTCACACATATATATTTCATATCCATCTATATAAATATATATTCTCAAGATTTATCCTAATATAAATCATATAGCACTCTTATAATTCATATTCATATTCATCTAGGGCAGACTTATAAACACATCTCACTTCTATTATTTCTTTATATATATATATATATATAATCTAATCTGTTTACTTAATTCAATTTCATATAACTCCTATAATCTTCTCATATAACTTCATAAATTTCTATCATACAACCCATGTGTTATAGTTTTATTTAAACATATGAATCTTTCCCATCTAGCTTATCTTATATGTTCATCTTATCATTTATTTTCAAATCTCCTAGTTAGTGTACTATTCTCACTTCATCCTATAGATCCATATTATCCAGCTTATTTCACTTATCATATAATAATAATTATATTTTACTATGATCACATAGTTTATATCTCATATAATTCATAACCTTTCTTATGTAATCACTTATACTTTCTCACCTAACACATAAAAGAACATATCAATCCATATAATCAAGCATACATACATACATACATGCATATTCAATTCATGCCTTTAATCATGCATTCATGTGTAACACTTCAGGAAATAGACTCATCGCAAGTCTTATTCCCATCGCACATCATATACTATTGAATATGCACTCACCTGGGCCTCGTTGTTTGAATCAATCCTAATCCTTAGTTTGTTCTGGAACAAGCTTTCATTCTATATCTACATAATAATACATTAATACTTATCAGTATACTGATTGATATATTCGAAACTATCACTCCTTAGTCTCAAAGAAAAGCCAATTTCATCTTTTAATGAAGGTATGCATCGATGCACTACACCATGCATCGATGTATAAATCCTATTCGATGTTTGTATTTAATGGGGATGCATCGATGCACTCCTTATGCATCGATGCATAAATCCTATTCGATGTTTTCTATTTAAATTCATGCATCGATGCACTGCATGTGCATCGATGCACCTTAAACAATTTCTGGTATTTATTATCGATGCATCGGTGCACAATGAATGTGCATCGATGCACATTGCCCAGAACTGACATTTTAGCACGTAAATCATCAACTCTTCCCTTAATTCTTCTATTCTAAGCCCCTATTTTGACATTAAACTCAATTACCATTACTTGAACCAACTTATATCCATGTAAATCATCTTTAACATCAAAATCCTATCTTCTTTATGAGATTCAAGAATTATACCAAATTTTCTATATGTTCTAAATCCAATTCTATCACTCCAAATCTCTTAATTTAACCATTGACAAGTCAAATTTAACTTCCAATTTAAGAAATGAACTCTACTTCAAGATTTCACTTTTCTACTTCCTTTCTTTAATTCTTCATCTACTCCTCATCTTATAGTTTTAAGATAATCTAAGCTTTCCTTAAGCTTAGTTATTATCTAAGGATCAATAAGCAACCTTAAATTTATCAAGAATTTGATCCACAAGAAAACTCACCTTTAGCTTGGCTCTCCCACGTATGAAGAAGAAGAAAGGAGAAGAGAACTCTGGATGTTTCTCATTTCCCACGTTTATATTACATTTTAAAAGAAAGATAAAAATCTTTCTGATCAAATGACCATTTAACCCTTAGCTTCTTTTAATAATTACAAAATAACCTTCTTCATATATATTCAATAATCATTGAACTATTTCATTCTTATACTTTAGTCACCAAATTCTGAAACTTTACAATTTGGTCACTAACCCGGTATTGAGGATGTTACAAATCTCCCCTTCTTTTAAGAAAATTCGTCCCCGAATTTTCAATGCACATCTTAATAAGAACATATCTTCTAATGTTCTTATGTTGCTTCCCTGACTTATTCTTTCTTGTCATCAACAGAAACTTACTTTTTAATCCTTTAGTTTTCCGACTATCTTTTTCGTTTATACATTCATCCTCTGTTGCTTATCATATAAACAATAACCAGTAATACCAATCCATTGTTGTCTTTTCTCTCATTCGACTATGCATTTTTCCTTTGACCTTTCTAAAATTCCATATAATGTCACTCATCACGTTGACAATACATCCATCTCATCACTCTATATCATAAATCCATCTATTTCTTCATAACTCTTTAATTACCTTATAACCATACCAAACTTGTATTTCGTCATCATTTGACCAAAACATATACTTTAAGGAGTCAAACAATATTTTCACATCACCTTGCACACTTGTCTTATTTCTATATCAAAATTGTCCTCTGTACTCCCATATTTATCGTATCTGATCCTTTAAATCAATCCCTTTCATTTCTTTATTCCTTCTTCCTTATACATAAATCATATATTTTCTTTCATATTCACATACTCTTGTCTTATCACTTATACTCATCTTTATGTACCAATCTTCATTGCATCCTCATTACTCTAATAACCCATTTCTTATACATAACTTCATTCTTTATCATTTCTTATACTTGTATTTTCCTTCCTGAAGGTTCCATGCAAATACTTATCTCTGTTTATACATCATAGCTATCTGCTCAGAATATACAACCATATTCAAATTCACATCATAATCAATTAACTCAACTCTATTTTTTCCTTCAATCTTATAACTCTATCACCTTTACTCTGACAGCTAGTCAATAACATATGTTCAATCTAGGGTACAAACCCTAATCAACCAAACACATACATCCTTTCAAATCGAAATTATCTTAAAATTCGCTTACTCAACTTATCAATTTCACCTCTATTCTCATACATCCTGAAATTTCTTTTGCTCAAACTCAACATTCTGACTTCCTGTGTCTTATAATCTAATCATCGATATACACATTCTCAAACTCTTCTTATCAATCCTTAGCTTTACTTAAATATACAAATTCTTACTTCCTTTTTCCTTTACTATACCACATTACTATGATCCAAATATACAACTATATCCAGATCCATTGCAGATCTTGTTATCATATTCTGACAATATCTTATAATCTTATAATTCCAGTACATTCCCATCGCATATTCTTGTTAGCCAACGCTAACTTTTCCGTCTTAACTGCAAACCCTTATCATATAAACGCTCTAGCTTATACACAATGTTATCCCTTCATTTCGAACTCATAAGCTCTGACTTATACATCTTATACGCTTGTCACTGATGCACTTATCCTTGAGTTCTTCTATACGTACTCATCACGTCATTAGATCTTTTTAACATTCTTATGGTAACACATGTTCACCATATTCTATCTTATCCACATAATAGCAAAACTACTCTGTATCATTTTTTTTCCGATTCCAAACGATGAAAACTTTCTATCATTATTCAGATATGATTTCAGCTTTCTGAAATCAACTTTTGATCTTACTAGGCATTTCCTGAGGTGTCCGCTCTTCATCCTGCCTGGCCAGGGCAGGTGAATAGCTATCATAATCAGGAATATCACCTTTTACTTACTTCGAAATTATCACGATCGGATTTCTATTGTATTAATTATTCTTATTCTATTAGCAAGACAACATATTCCTTACACTATCAGATCAGAAATTTTTCAATCTATGTTGGCATGTACACATTTTATGACACTTTGGACTTCGGTTTATGCCGAGAATGGGCTAAACCATAGCTCTGATACCATTAAATGTAACACCCCCAACCCGTATCCGACCCGGATACGAGTCCGAAGTGTCACATTGACTTTTCAAACCTTGACTCTTAAGAAAAATCCCGGGAAATTTAAAACTTTATTTAAAACAAAATACAGACTTTATCAGAGTGCTCGTACTTAATGACTTATTACATGCCAACACTTTATACATAACCAAATACATACTTTGTCAAATATTTCTGATCTGATCTTTTGGTAAGGAAAACTGACCTGTCTTGCTCCGCATCACTCTTTACTCTTCTCGAAACCTACGTGTGAAACAATCACACGCTAAGTCGAAGACTTAGTGAGGCATAACAACTTATAATGCACTTTAAAACATATATCGATACATGCATGTTCTGTTCTATCATGTTATAGCAATTCCATGCATTTTTCATATCGTATAAAATCATATCAGATTAATTGCAGTAAATACATACATACACATAATTCATCATTAACAGTTTATCATATAATCACATACTTTTTCAATCAAACACTATACACACACAATATCATATCATTTCTATAGCATTTATCATACCACTATATTTGTTCAGATCTCTGGATTAGCCCATGTACGTATGTGAGAACTATCGATATGTGAGTCTATAGAGGTTGTGCACTAATGCTGTCACCACAGCTCGTATAATTGCACCGAAGTGCCGCGTAGAATTGCACCGTAGTGCCATATAATAATGTCCATAAGGACCACATAGAATTCCTTAAGAATCATATACATATGCTAGGGATCAAGTATGTGTCTTTCAAGACTTCACACATGTTCCACAGAATATATATATCCCGAAGGACCGCGTAGAATTGCACCGTAGTGCCATATAATGATGTCCATAAGGACCACATAGAATTCCTTAAGAATCATATACATATGCTAGGGATCATATATGTGTCTCACCAGACTTCACACATGTTCCAAAGAATATATATATATCCCGAAGGACCGCGTAGACCCTCGACTCTTGGCATGCCAACTATACCCCTAGCTCTCATGACACATAACATGGGCGTTATCATTTATTTCATTTCAATATTCACATAAACGTGTAATTCACTTTCACATATCACGTATCACATAGCTTCTTTTCATATTATCACATAGTCACGTAGTTCACTTACACGTAGATCATTTCCATATAATTCACATGTCACATATGTCATGTTTTCATATAATTTCTATCATTTCTCACCCAATCACCTTTATTCATGTAAACATACTTATCATATCTTGTTCACATAAGATCATATACTTCATATAATATATCGAAACACCTAGAACACTTTCACGTAGCTTATAGTCATAGGTCTTATCTCATAACATATACTTGTTTTCACACATATATATTTCATATCCATCTATATAAATATATATTCTCAAGATTTATCCTAATATAAATAATATAGCACTCTTATAATTCATATTCATATTCATCTAGGGCAGACTTATAAACACATCTCACTTCTATTATTTCTTTATATATATATATATATATATATAATCTAATTTGTTTACTTAATTCAATTTCATATAACTCCTATAATCTTCTCATATAACTTCATAAATTTCTATCATACAACCCATGTGTTATAGTTTTATTTAAACATATGAATCTTTCCCATCTAGCTTATCTTATATGTTCATCTTATCATTTATGTTCAAATCTCCTAGTTAGTGTACTATTCTCACTTCATCCTATAGATCCATATTATCCAGCTTATTTCACTTATCATATAATAATAATTATATTTTACTATGATCACATAGTTTATATCTCATATAATTCATAACTTTTCTTATGTAATCACTTATACTTTCTCACCTAACACATAAAAGAACAGATCAATCCATATAATCAAGCATACATACATACATGCATATTCAATTCATGCCTTTAATCATGCATTCATGTGTAACACTTCAGGAAATAGACTCATCGCAAGTCTTATTCCCATCGCACATCATATACTATTGAATATGCACTCACCTGGGCCTCGTTGTTTGAATCAATCCTAATCCTTAGTTTGTTCCGGAACAAGCTTTCATTCTATATCTACATAATAATACATTAATACTTATCAGTATATTGATTGATATATTCGAAACTATCACTCCTTAGTCTCAAAGAAAAGCCAATTTCATCTTTTAATGAAGGTATGCATCGATGCACTACACCATGCATCGATGTATAAATCCTATTCGATGTTTGTATTTAATGGGGATGCATCGATGCACTCCTTATGCATCGATGCATAAATCCTATTCGATGTTTTCTATTTAAATTCATGCATCGATGCACTGCATGTGCATCGATGCACCTTAAACAATTTCTGGTATTTATTATCGATGCATCGGTGCACAATGAATGTGCATCAATGCACATTGCCCAAAACTGACATTTTAGCACGTAAATCATCAACTCTTCCCTTAATTCTTCTACTCTAAGCCCCTATTTTGACATTAAACTCAATTACCATTACTTGAACCAACTTATATCCATGTAAATCATCTTTAACCTCAAAATCCTATCTTCTTTATGAGATTCAAGAATCATACCAAATTTTCTATATGTTCTAAATCCAATTCTATCACTCCAAATCTCTTAATTTAACCATTGACAAGTCAAATTTAACTTCCAATTTAAGAAATGAACTCCACTTCAAGATTTCACTTTTCTACTTTCTTTCTTTAATTCTTCATCTACTCCTCATCTTATAGTTTTAAGATAATCTAAGCTTTCCTTAAGCTTAGTTATTATCTAAGGATCAATAAGCAACCTTAAATTCATCAAGAATTTGATCCACAAGAAAACTCACCTTTAGCTTGGCTCTCCCACGTATGAAGAAGAAGAAAGGAGAAGAGAACTCTGGATGTTTCTCATTTCCCACGTTTATATTACCTTTTAAAAGAAAGATAAAAATCTTTCTGATCAAATGACCATTTAACCCTTAGCTTCTTTTAATAATTACAAAATAACCTTCTTCATATATATATTCAATAATCATTGAACTATTTCATTCTTATACTTTAGTCACCAAATTCTGAAACTTTACAATTTGGTCACTAACCCGGTATTGAGGATGTTACAGATTAGGGGAATGTAATTGTATTTTGTTTTATATTCGAGTCTGAAAATCTATTTTATTTTTGAATATTTATATATGATTTTATAAGTTTACGTTTTGATAAAAAGTTTTAAATTTTTCGCTATTTTTACAATGGGTCGCTCTGGTGGCCCTAATATGATACTCCAGATCGGGTTACCCGTATCGGTCTGAGGGGGTTACATTTAGTGGTATCAGAGCTTTGGTTTGAGTCAAAATTTTCAAGCTAGACTGGTCGGTCGAATGTCAAAATATGTTTGATCAGTATATACCCCTAGACTACAATCGTACCTCTATGAGCTAGAACTCCATGGCTGAGTCCCTATCTGTAACGAGTAAACCGAAGTTTCTATCCGTTAAGGCTATATATTTATACAAAAATGAATACCAGTAACATCTGTCTAAACGCTGTGAAGTACCTCACGAGCCATGTGAGAGTTAATTATCTGAGAAATTCTGACCCAACTTCGAAAATGAAATTAGGGTATGCTACTGCTCTATGAGTCTATTCTCATGACAAAGACTGAATTGTTTACTCAAGGAAATTTTTGTTCGGATTCTTTTATTGAAATGAGGAAAAATTCTGATAAGAAAGTATACTCAACGGGTTAAGGATTAGTGGAGGATCCGTATTTCTATAAGAGCTATATGAAATATATGAAAGAACTGATAGAAGTTTTATATCTGCAATTATGTGACTTGAATGAATTTCGATGATGAAATTCTTTTAAGGAGGGGAGAATTGTAACACCCCAATTTATGGGCTAAATTTAAGAAATTATAAAGTGGTGAATTTAATTGGTATTTTTGGAAGAAATTGGGGATTAAATTGTAAAATCGTAAAGTTGACAGACCATTTTATGAATTGTAGGAAATTCAGTGGCTAAACTATTAATTTAGCTAATTTTCTATAGGAGAGAATTATAAACTCTCCCCCCGTCAGTTTCCAGAGACATTTTCCAGTTTTCCCTTCTCCAACAACCTTCCTTTCAACTCTGATCTACTCGCCGTCTGACCTCCGATCGACAAATCGAAACCACCATCGTATTCGTTGTCGATCGAGGAACAAAACCCCTCAAACCTTTCGTCGTGAATCGTCGCCGTTCGTCGTTAATTTCAGTCGGAAGTATCATCGGTAATAACTCAATTTCAATTGGTTTTTCATCGATTCACGATGATCCGGTCATCCGTTTACGACACCTCCCGCACCATCGTGTTCCTTGCATCGTTCTAAGTCCATCGGTGCTCTCCGTTTCTCCTTCGTTGCCGGCGCGTGGAGGGGTGAGACTGTCAAAGTTTCTGACGTTTTGGAATCGAGCTCTCCGCCGTTCAAAATTGTGAACTGAGCTTTATAAGTGCCTCAAAATCGCTTAAAATAATTTTTAGAGAATTTTCCGACACCTTATCACTGTTCAGGCTCACCACACGCCACCCCCCGAGAGTGGGCATCGTCTGGTTATGATTAATTTCTATTTGGGTGCTATTTGTGTAAAATTCGGGTGTTAGTTTCGTAAATATTTACAGAAGGTGGCTAATTTTGTAATTAACTTCTGTTAGGGTGATATTTGTGTAAAATGGTCAAATGTTGACTGTTAACCTGCGTTGACCGTTGACCGGCGTTGACCACAATTGACCAGAACTTTGACCGACTTTGATCGGGCATTAAACGACCTTTGAATTTGACCGAGTATACCTATCCTAACATTTTTCGACGTCCTGAATCCGATTCCTCAGTTCGTTTTTCAAAATTCGGACCCGAAGGTCTCGAACTTTCCAGTCAAACCCGTTGACTTTGATTTTGACCGAAAATCCCAAATTTTCGAAAAGTCATATTTTATGCTTTCGACGTCGTGAATCTGAATCCGAAGTCTGTTTTTTCCAAATTCGAACCTGATAAGCTCTTTTTCACTAATTTATCATCCGATTCGATCCGTTTTTCAAAATTAAGCTCCGTTTTTTATGTAATTTCTGTTGATATGGATCCGAGGAAATATTGGAAGTTGAATTAAAGATCAAAGGCGTTCGAATGGAATTTATATGGTCGATCAGTATGGCACAGAAATCGAAGTAATACTTTACTACCTCTTTATGCTTTATGGAACATGTTGATATTGGTAAATACATGAATAAGATAGCGTTGATAACTTTTGTGGACTTGAATAATTTATACACTCGATATGAATGTGGTAGAAATTCTGTAACTGAATACGGATCGAATGACTAATATAAGAGATTGATGAATTGTTAGAATTAAATTACAAGTTTGTGATTGGTGATAAAGAAATCAGCCCTGGATTTGTAACTTATATTTTATATCATCAAAGATTAAATGTTAAAGGTACTTGGATGGAAAATTATGCGAATACTCCGATAGGGTAATATTACAAAAAATACCCTTATGTTTTAGGATGTTAAGAATTGTCCCTAGAAGTTGGTTAATAACTCTGAAAAGACATATTGATCCGATATAATTACATATGTGCATAATAAATGCTAGTTTTGCTTGGAAAATTTGGATAATTGATTTTTAATGCCAAAAAGGGTTTGCGCAAGATGCTAGAAGTTTGTTAAGGAATAATTTCAAGATAAGAGAATGTTCAGCAAAACAATTAACCATAGGATCTTTAAATTATAATTATTTTCGTTAAGAGCTAATATCAAAATTATCTGGTTAGGAAATTACAAAAATGCCCCTGAGAGGTAAAATAGCCTGAGTTGACCCTAAATGAGAAAGTACTTTAAGGATTTGTACTTAACTCGATTAATTACGAATTTTATTGTTAAGATCCTGACTTAGTGCAAAAAATTCTTGATATTCCGTTGGTAAAAATCTGAGAAGGCACTTGACCTGAAAATATCTGAGTTACGAGTAAATACCTGAAGAACAATTTATCGGGGTGCTCTTTTATTAGAATTGTTCGAAGGGACTGAAATAGATGATAAATTGGAATTAAATAATAAGACAGGATGAAAGAAAATGCTTGAAATACATTGGATATGTAGAATGACCAGAATACCCCTGTAATGGAAATGACCCAAGATTATCACCAAGCTCAGGAATGATTGGATATCCTCTAGCTATGAAATGAATGGAATAAAACTGAACACCAAAATTACCAAAATAACCTTATAGCCTAAAGTAAGTAAATGTCTTGGATTAATTAAGGAATCCAAATAAGCATAGGTGTTGGACTACCTTTAAAAGTAATGTAACACAATTTAAGTGAGTAGATCAACCCTAAAGCTATATCAATACCTGGATGGCATAGATATTACTTGAATGCGTGTTTGTCTTCTCAAGTTTGGCTCGATGATAAATTTTGGAAGTATTCAATTCAACTCAACTCTAGATCGCATTCAGTACTAAGAATTGGACATTTGTTCGACAAATCAACCACGAAGACCAAATTGAATGGAACGGAAGTACAACATGTATCTAAAATTCAGGAACGTTTAAATTACTCTGGAAAATCCCGAAGTAACTGGGGTTGACATGATTGCTAAATGAACTAGGTAACCTCAATAACTGAGGATTTAGTAAGTGATTTGGATAAGTTTGGAAACTCTGATGAGTTTACATAGTGTACAATTACAATGGGTTATGAACAAATTAATCAAATACGCCATCATTACATGATATTGTGGAAGCATGGAAATGAAATAAAGACACTGGAAGATCTATTCAGCGATGATTTCAAAAAAATGATATTTGGACAAGAATTTGTGGTATTAAAGAGTAAATACTCTGGAAGAACAATGAATTGACCAATCGACAAGCATTAGTTCTGGGAACTATTCATCTAAGAGTTGTTCGATAATCCGATCAATCGACATAGAATGTAAATGTCCTGAACCTTCATTTCTTCCTTATCAGCTTAAGTCACATTCTGAATAACTGATGATCCTGTCAGTTATTGAACTCTTCCAATAGTGATTCTGAATTTCGATATTCTATCAGTATACTGAAGATTCGTGTTCCTCTACTTATTAAGATTATCCAATATCTTTGAATACTATCTGTAAATTCTGGTGTGTTCCCTACTCACATGAATATTTTACCTGATTTTCGATTTGATTTCTGATCTGATACTTGACATGGATTCTGATCTGATAGCTGACTTGGATTTTGATCTGATACTTGACTTGGATTCTGATCTGATACTTGACCTAGATTTTGATATGATACTTGACGTGAATTATGATTTGATTTTTGATATATCCGTTTACGGACGGAACATGTTTTATTTGGGGGTAATATTGGAGGAAGAATACCTGGAGGCTCCTCGGTTGTGTGCTCAGTGTAACCCCCTAGACCCGGCCTATGCGTTTCGACTAAGTCTAGTGGATCACATTATGATTATTAAAGACATTTTTCGCAACCGTTATTCCATCAATATAAAATCACATTATAAATAACATGAAATTATAAACAAATTATACTATCAAAATCCAACTCGTAAATATAGTACAAATAAATAATAATTTAATTTAAAACATGTCTTTAAATTCAAAATCACCATAAACCGAGCAGTATTAGCAAAAGAGTTATCATTATAAAATCCGATATTTTTAAAATAAGGTTCATGTCACCAAAATAAAGTCAACTTGCCAGATCAAAACATTACAATCTGATTTACTTCAAGAGATATGTTGATCCTCCAAGTGCTCGAACCAAGGTATCTAACCAACAGTATCTGAAAGGGGGAAAACATTTTCAAAAGGTGAGCTAGGCTCAGTGTGTCCCAACATTTCCATAAAATCACAATAGGTACAAATCATAGTCCAGTAATCTCACAAATTCGTAAAAGAGTTTAACTTTTTGAAAATCATAGTTTAAACCCTTTTCTGGTACACCATCAGTAGTTGCCAAAATTATTTTCCATATAGCTTACTTTATGCACATAGCAAAAAGAAAGCCGACTTAAGGATAGGCTCTGAAGCTTGTATCCTTAAGCCCAAGTCAATAAGTCCATATAGCTTACCCTAAGCACACAGCAAAGGAAAGCCGACCTAATGAAACATCTTGGGGCCCTCAAGAGTCACATTAGGCCCAGTTAGCTTGATCAGAGCTATTCCATCGTATTTCAATTCCAAAATTCAATTGCACCGTGACATAAATTCCATAAATCCAGAAACATGGTAATCATATACCATTTCAAAACAAACATTAGATAGCAGCCATATTCCATAAATTGTCACATTAAATTGGTGCATCCATAAAACAATAGCCAATGAATTCGGTGTACCACATATTAAAACCAATAAAACAGTTCAATAATAAGTAGGGAACACACCTCGACAATAGGTTCAAATAGCAAATTTACTGATTGCTGGTTTCACCACGCTCTGCTACAATTTTCGAACGGGTGAATACTGGCACACGTGGTTTAACTGATCTAGAAGAGCTGGGTCGAGCTGTCGAACGATCCAGAGAGTCTCTTGTACCTTCAAACAATAATAATCTATCAATCCCAAATCCTATTTAATTGTTCAAAGCTAGTCTTCTTAAGTATATAAGCATTTTTCAAGTTTGACTATCAATTTGGGGTATTTCGAGTCTGAATTTGGCCAAACGGATTGCGGAAACGGAATCAGGACGTCGAAAAATATAAAGTATGACTTTTCGGAAATTCAGATTCTTGGTCAAAGTCAAAGTCAACCACTTTGACCGTCGATTTGGAGACCTTCGAGTTTGAATTTGGTGAAACGGACTGCGGAAATGGATTTGGCACGTCGAAAACTATCAGGATAGGTATACTCGGAAAAGATTTACGGTCGTTTAAGGGTCGGTCAAAGCCATTTTAAGTTTTAGTCAAAGAAAGTCAACGGTCAACGGTCAACGGTCAACGGTCGGGTCGGGTCAACGGTCGGGTCGGGTCAACAGTCGGGTCGGGTCAACCCGGTTCAGACCGGTCAAACCGGTTCGAACCGGTCAAACCGGTTCAAAACTGGTCAAACCGATTTTCCAGCAGCTCACTCTCCCTGCGGCGGCGCGTGCGGTGCGTGAACAGTGCCACGGTGTCGGAAAATTCCCGGAAAAATTTCTAAAAATTATTTTGAGCGATTTCGAGATACTTACAACGATCGGTTCAAATTTTTGAACGGCGGAGAGCTCGTATTTCAACTCGGCCGAATCTTTGACTGCTCCACCTCCTCACGCGCCGCCGTCGACGGCGAACAAGGTTGACACCGGCGGACTTGCAATGACACAAGGAACACGATGGTGCAGGAGGTGTCGTAAACGGAACAACGATCGGCGGTGAATTTAAGTTTTTCCCGGTGATAGAGCTAAAAAAAACGACGATGCTTTGACTGAAAATTCTCGACGTTTGGCAGCGTTTCACTTCAATTAATTTGAAGGGTTTGTTTCTCGCTTGATGATGAACACAACGGTGGTTTCAATTTTATGATTGGACGTCGAACGGCGTCGGAATCGGGCTTGGAAGTAAGGGTACGGGAGGAGAAAAACTTAAGCAATTTAACATTTGTGGTTTCTGATTTGAAACCAGAAACACACTTAAATCACCAAAGCTGCCGACACTTTTAGGATAAATTTAGGGTTTGGTCCCTGAATTTCCTTTAACTCTAAAACAAGCTCCATGTTTTAAAATATTTCAATTTAGTCCCAAAAAATTTACCAATTTTCACAATTAACCTCCAATTTCAATTTAATATTATTCTAAATTTTTCCGGGTTGTTACAATTCTCCCCCTCTACAAGAAATTTCGTCCTCGAAATTTACCTTATGAAAATAGATGAGGAAATTGAGTCTCCATTGACTCCAATGTCTCCCAAGTAGCTTCTGAGGGGCTACGATTACTCCACTGAACTTTGACCATTGGAATACGCCTATTCCGAAGAACTCGCTCATCTCTTTCTAAGATCTGAATGGGCTCCTCTTCATATGACAAATCAGGTCTCAACTCTACTTCTTCAACCTGAATAATGTGACCTGGATCTGGACGGTATCTCCTCAACATTGATACATGAAAGACATCATGAATACGACTTAGCTCAGAAGGCAACTCAAGCTGATATGCAACAGGTCCTACCCTCTTCAAGATACGAAATGGTCCAATAAATCTTGGACTCAATTTACACTTACGCCCGAATCTCAATACTTTCTTCCAGGGTGAAACTTTCAAAAAGACCCGATCTCCCACTTCAAACTGTATATCATTCCTTCTTTGATCTGCATAAGATTTCTGCCTATCAAATGCCTCTTTCAGACGGTCACGGATTAATCTGACTGTGTCCTCCGTCTCTCGCACTAACTCAGGTCCCAACGTTTTCCTATCACGCAACTCAGTCCAACAGATCGGAGTGTGACATTTACGCCCATAGAGCGCTTCATAGGGTGCCATACGAATGCTGGTCTGATAACTGTTATTGTAAGCAAATTCAGTCAACGGCAAAAAGTTCTCCCAACTACCATGAAAATCGATTACGCAACCCCGCAACATATCCTCCTGAATCTGAATTACTCTCTCAGATTGACCATCAGTTTGTGGATGAAAGGATGTACTATAATCCAATCTTGTTCCCAAAGTTATATGTAACGCCTTCCAAAATCTCGAAGTAAATCTCGGATCTCGATCAGAAATAATAGACAATGGAACACCATGCAATCTGACAATCTCTGAAATATACAATCTTGTCAGCTTGTCTAAAGTATAATTTACTCGCACAGGAATGAAGTGAGCTGACTTTGTAAGTCTGTCAACAATCACCCAAACTGAATCTTTTTTCGAAGGAGTCATAGGTAAACCAGTAACAAAATCCATAGTAATACGCTCCCATTTCCATTCAGGAATCTTGATAGGTTGTAACAAACCTGATGGATGATGATGTTCCGCCTTAAGTTGCTGACAAGTCAAACACCTCGCCACAAAATTCGAGATGTCTTTCTTCATGCCGACCCAATGATACCTCTCTCTCAAATTCCTATACATCTTATCTCCACCGGGGTGCATAGCATATGGACTACTATGAGCCTCCGTGAGGATAGTCTGCCTCAACTCAGCATCATCCGGCACACAATACTGACCTTTGAAACATAAAACTTCATCCTGATCAAGGGCGTAATCTGAGCTTGTCCCTTGCTCTACTTGCTCAAAGATGGAAAGCAATGAGCTATCAAAGGGCTGCTTAGCTTTGATCTCATCAACCAAGGTCGGCTTAACTTGTAATTCTGCTAACAGAGTGCCATCGTCATATAAATTCATCCTGACCATTAAAGATCTCAACTCGGTTACTGTCTTTCGACTCAAAGCATCCGCTACAATATTAGCTTTACCAGGGTGATAATCAATCACGCAATCATAATCCTTTAAAAGCTCTAGCCAGCGTCACTGTCTCAAATTAAGCTCCTTCTGGGTCAGAAGATACTTTAAACTCTTATGATCCATGAAAATGTAACACTTCTCTCCATAAAGATAGTGTCTCCACATCTTCAAGGCAAAAATCACTGCTGCTAACTCCAAATCATGAGTAGGATAATTACACTCATGAGGTCGCAGCTGACGGGATGCATAAGCCACCACTTTACCTTCCTGCATTAAAACACAGCCAAGTCCTGAGTGTGAAGCATCACTATACACTGTAAAATCCTTCCCGGACTCTGGTTGAATCAACACCGGTGCTTGAGCCAAAACCACCTTTAATTTCTTAAAGCTCTCCTATTGTGCCTCGCCCCAGTCAAACAGCACATTCTTCCTTAACAACTTTGTCAAAGGAGAAGCAATGATCGAGAAGCCCTCAACAAAACGTCGATAATAACCAGCCAAGCCCAAGAAACTGCGAATCTCAGATACGTTCTTAGGTTATTTCCAATTCATAATAGCCTCTATCTTGCTGGGATCGACCTGAACACCTCGCGCAGAAATAATATGCCCCAGAAACGACACTTCTTGAAGCCAAAATTCACACTTACTTAGTTTGGCATATAGACGATGCTCTCTCAAAGTCCGCAGAACGATCTTCAAATGCTCGTCATGCTCTGCCTCAGTACGATAATAGATCAGAATATCGTCAATGAAGACCACCACAAATTGATCCAAATATGGTCGGAACACCCGATTCATCAAATCCATGAAAGCTGCAGGAGCGTTCGTCAAACCAAAAGGCATCACTAAGAATTTATAATGACCATATCTAGTGCGAATAGCCGTTTTTGCAATATCTGATCCTTTAACTTTCAATTGATAATACCCCGAACGAAGATCAATCTTAGAGAATACAGTAGCTCCTCGCAATTGATCAAATAAATCATCAATCCTGGGTAGTGGGTATTTATTCTTGACTGTCATCTTGTTTAATTTCCGATAGTCAATACATAATCTTAGCGACCCATCATTCTTTTTCACGAACAGAACTGGGGCTCCCCATGGTGAAGTACTATGTCGGATAAATCCTCGATCGAATAATTCTTGCAATTGGACTTTCAACTTTTTAAGTTCCCTTGGAGCCATACGATAAGATGCCATAGAAATAGGTGACGATCCCGGATAAGTCTCAATCTCGAACTCTACCTCTCTATCAGGAGGTAACCCAGGCAACTCCTCCGGAAAAACATCAGGAAACTCGCTAACTGTACGAATCTCCTCGATCGTGGACAATGCACCCTTGGTGTTCAAAATACAAGCAATGAAGGTCTCATATCCCTTCCGGATCATACGATCAATTTCCATCGCTGAAACTATATTGGAGAGATAACCACGCCGTTCACCAATTAACACAACAGTCCGACCATCTGAAGTCTTCAGAGTAGCCCGCTTGTATTCGCAATCCAGCTTTACCTTGTGTTTATTCAACCAATCCATTCCAAGAATTAGATCGAACTCCTCTAAAGGAAGCTCCATAAGATCAGCGAGAAAAATTTCTCCCTGAACCTCGAGAGGACAACGCCGGAATACTTTATTCACTAATACCGCTTGTCCTACTGGACTTATAACTGTAACAGTATTTTCAATGTTCTCGATCGGAATCTGAAGGTTTCGAGATACTGAGCTCGATACATAGGAGTGAGTGGAACCATTGTCCAATAATGCAAAGTATGGGGTAGAATAAATAGTAAATGTATCTGCAATAACCTCAGGCTCATCTCTGTCATCACGACGTCTAGTTGCATAAACCAAAGCTGGCTGTCTAGTCTCAGAAGCTGTTGGCCCTCTATTTTGCTGAGGTCGGGCTCTACTGTCTGTCCTGGACGCTGATCCTCGAGTCTTTCCTTGACTACGATCTCTAATTGGGGTCTATACTGTAGTCTGCGAACGCACAGGAGTTTGGGTAGTGGTCTGCTCAAACGAAACTAACTGAGGACAATCCCTCCGATAATAACCACTAGATCCACACTGATAGCAAAGACCCATCTTCTTACGACACTCTCCTGAGTGTTGTTTACCATAATACTCACAAAGGGGCCCATTATAATACGACGAGGAACCGCCTCGACTGACAGCTAAAGGTGAGGATGCTGCAGGCCTGAAACGTGTATTGCTTCTCTGAGGGACTGAAGTACGAGTCCTCTTTCCGGACTGTGCTGATGACTCCATCGGGCCTGAAAATTTCTTAGATCGTTCTTGATCACCACGCTCTCTACCAGAAGCTAAAACCTCCACCTCTTCCGCATCTTTGGCTCTGCCCACCAGCACATCAAATATCTCATCCTGATAGGTTACAACTTGCCTACGCAGCTCGTATCTGAGTCCAAGGGCAAATTTACGACATCGATCTCTCTCCATAGGTACCATACTGAATCCATACTTCAGCAACTTCAGGAACTCGATCTCATATTCAGAAACAGTCATGTCTCCCTGAACCAGGTCTTGAAACTGTTGTCGTCTCTGGGCTAAGTAGCGCTCTCCCAGAAAACGGCTCCGAAAGCGATCCTTAAAGAAATTCCAGGTCAAACGATCGGTAGGAACACTACTGGTCACTGACTCCCACCAAGTGTAGGCATTGCCATCTAACATCGCCAAAGCACCCTGATATCTCTTAGTTGAGTCCAAACCCAACTGATCCATGCGTCTCTCTGTATCCTGGAGCCAATCCTCAGCTTCAGTAGGAGCTCCACCTATCTGTCCCCCAAAAGTTCTAACTCCATTGGCAATCAAAGTCTGCGAAATAGGAACCTCAGATACAACACCAGTAGCTCTGACTGCTCCCTGTATTAACTGCAGAAATTGTCTACCAAAATTCTCATCCAAAGCAACTCCGGTAGACTCTGACTCAATATCGGTCGCTCCTATTATCGGTGTAGTCATGCCAATACCAGCGGCAGGAGGCAGATCCGTTGGGGTCGTAGGAGCATGATCACCTATCGGAGGTGGGGGATCTACCCGTATCTTATCGATCGGAATGAATGGAATGAATGGAAAACAAGGTGCACCCATAAAGTGTCGATCCATATATAAAAAGTGTCGATCCCAAAATCATCGAACCCAAAAGTATAATGTAATATGTAATTTTTCAATCTAACCGGTACAATTATACCGGTTTTATGAGAGAATATGTCTAAATAATGTGTCGACACTAATATAGTTTGTGTCGATACTAATTTAAATATCAAGTGTTTTCCACCGTTTATATAGTACTCTTAATCGAGAAACCCTAAACATAAATGCAAGCAGGCAAATCTTCCTCTTTCTTCTACCGTTATCATAAGTGACGATCAGATATTCAGGTAAATTTATCGATATTTTATGGGTTTGATTGATTTCTATATTGGAGTTTTTATCCTGAATGTGTTTGTGTTCCATTGTAATAGGGGTAGCATCCAACCAAAATGGCTCCAAAATGTCAGCGTCAGAAGCGAGGTCTTTCTCAAAGCTCTTCTCAACCCAGTTCTTCTCAACCACCTCCTTCTGTAACAAACGATTCTTCTGAGGAAATCAGGTCCTTCGAAACTCTGAACTTTAGATCGACATGGAGAAACAAAGATGGCAGACGAGTTTTAAAGTAAGGAAGATTCGTCCCGAACGTGTCATTGACCTGGGTTTCTTGTTTGATGATAAATATGCATTTAGTTTTAAATCCACATTTACATCTTGGGGTTGGCTTGAATTCCTTGGTGTAGAACCAGATATTATCCCAACCTAGTTAGAGTCTTCTACAACAATGCTTCCTTACAGCACGAGCCTAATAAGACTAATATAATAGGAATTAATATACATGTCATGGGGAAGGATATATATATCTCCAGAAACTATTGCGGAGGGTTTAGGTGTAGCGAATACAGGGGATTCAGATGAAAATGGTGTAGATTGGTCTACAATTAAACGGGTTACTAGAAATAGCCCAATTCACCTCGATGTAGAGTCGAGAGTGTTTCACAAAATGCTCACATGGTATATCCGGCCTAGTGGGGGAAAACATTCAACGCTTCGAGACAGCGATTATTGGTGGATAGCAAAGTATAAATCCAAAACGGCTCCAAACATTGCAAAACTCATATTTAATACAATTGTATATATGGTCACAAAGGGAGAAACAATTTCAACTACACTACCATATGGATGTGTCATCACCCATCTGTTGAAGAAGAAGGAAGTTGATTTTTCGCATGACGCCCCTGTTCGATTAACCCGCAAGATTGACATGGTATTTATTAAAAAAGCGGGATATGATTTTGTTGAAAAACTCGGTTGGAAGCGTGTCAAGGAGGTTGGATTAGATCAAGAGAGGGAGGAAATGGACCCCGTTGGCCATGAAGAAGAGCAACCAAGTGGAGACGCAATGATGGAAGAAGCTCAAGTTGCAGAGGATGTCACAATTAAGACCGTGATGGAATACATGGTCAATTTTCGGGAGCATATTGATTCCCTTGTGAGTGGAATGCGATCCGATATTTCATCATTGCAACGTGAAGTCTCCATGTTGCGTAACGAATTACGTCAACGACATCAAACGAGTTAGGTAATTCATTATCTATGTTTCTTAACATTTACACGTTCTGAACTTTATTTTATTTTCTTTTAACAGATGTGGACAACCAAGCGGTCGCAGAAGATGAAGCTGACGATGAAGATGACGATGATGATGATGATGACGATGAAGCTGGCGATGAAGATGATGACGATGATGATGATGATGATGAAGATGATGATCCAAACAAGTATATCGTGTCTGCAACGCCGCCTTCAAGAAAACTTTTATTTTTGATCTCAATGGTGTCCTTGCCTACATCCCAAGACTGCCGGAAGGTTTTAATTCTATTCTTTTGTATCCATTATTTTAACATATAAGCGTAGAACTTTAATCTCATTTTCTTCATGTTGTAGATGTTGTCCTCAGAAGAGGATTATTTGAATTTATGCAATTTTGTGTCGACAATTTTGTTGTTGCCCTTTGGTCTTCAAAGATGAGGTTAGAACATGTTTGAGGCAATTGAATTACTGTAGTCAAAATCGTTAATATACATTTGAATGTTAACATTCAAACTTGATTACAATCTCAGGCATAACGTCGACCGTGTACTTGAGAAACTACCTGTATTTTCCGAGCATTTTCTATTCGTGTGGGTAAGATGAATGTCATTACAGTTTGCTGACTTTTCGTTGTCTATGATTCCTACATATTTATGTTCGACTGTTTGTGAACAGGATCAAAAAAAAATGCAAACATACGATTCTGTTACCTACTGTAAAGATCTCAATGATGTTTGGAACGCGTGTCCAGATTTTAACGAGCTAAATACACTTTTGGTCGATGATTCAGCGGAAAAAATGATTTATAATCCGGTAAGTTGCATTTATGCAATATGTTTCTGATCAGTTGAACAGGTGTTCAGACATTGATTATTTTAACAACTTATGTGTTTATATAGAAATACAATTACATATGTCCACATACCTTTGACGCTGCTTCCCATTCGAACGACAAAGCTCTAGGTATGACACAAATTTATTCATGCTTATGCGAATTTAATTTATTGTTAGTAAAATTGCACCTCATTAGTTTGATAATTGAAATTATTATGTATGTCCTCAGAAAAAGGCGGAAACATACGAGAGTATTTGGAAAATTTGTTGAAGGCCTCTAATGTTCCGGACTTCGTTAGAAACAACCCTTTTTCATCGGATTAATTTTGTTTGTCGGTACATTATTTGAACATTCTTGTGTATTTATATTTTGGTGTGATTATATTGTATGTATATTTTCATTAATTATTCCATATTTGCTTCTATGTGTACATATACATTTGAGTGTCTATACTTTTTTAATATATTGTAAAGTATCTATCCTTTTTATAAAAGTGTCTATACTTTTTTCACTGTGGAAAATATTAATTTAAGGTTATCTTTTGAGTGAGTTTTAAGATATTAATTTAGTAATTATAGGCGTCTAATGATTAATTTTTTACGTTACGGTATATATTATTGTTAAATTAAAAATTCTTAATATTATTTTATAAAATATCAAAACAATCAACTATTTTTTTGTGCAAATGAAATTATTAAATTAATATTGTAGGTGGAAAACATGAAACATACTTAAAAAATATTGAAACATAAATTACATATCTTTAAAAAAAGTATCGATCCTTTTTATAAAAAGTATGGACACTTTCAACATATTATAATAAAATAGGTAAATTTGCAATATAACCGGTATAATATACCGGTCTTATGCGCGAATAGGTCTACAACCTATATCGACACTTTTTAATATTGTGTCGGTACTTTATGCCCATATTGGAAGAAAAATGTGTCGATACGATTTAAAAAGTGTCGACATTTTACACATCGGAACCCATAATTATAATGTAATAGATAATTTGTAATATAACCGGTATAAATATACCGGTTTTATGAGCGAATAGGTCTACAACCTATATCGACACTTATAATATTGTGTCGGTACTTTATGTCCAGATTGGAATAAAAATGTGTCGATACCATTTAAAAAAGTGTCGGTAATTTGAAGTAACGCGGTTTTTCTTCCTTCATTCAAAATATTTATATGTACATACAATAGGAGTGATGTTGATACTTACGATATATTATATGGAGATCGTTGTCATTCCATTCCGTCTTCGAAAAAATCAGTTGATGTAGGCTGTGTGCTTGTACTCAAACTAAGCTTGACTTGAGGACATGTTAGTTTGTTATGCCCCTCACCGTTGCAGTACCCACATCGCCTAATTTTCTTCTCGACCTTGTTCTTCGGCACTTCTTTTCGCTTGCGTTGTTTTCGTTGAGGGTCACGAACATTGTTTACTACAATGCTCTGGTTGACTGAATGATTCAAACCAAACGAGTTTTCTAATTCTTCTATTAGTTTTTTCATCTCATCTCTGCGGTTTGAAAGACTCGTCTGTCTTTGATGCAATGTAGCATAACCTACTTGACGTTGAACGTAGAGCAGCGAACCTTGCCATTTGCATCACTTCTGGAGACACATTCAAATCAACATAGCTGGGTGCAGAAGCCTTCGCATCATTAGTCCACCTACTTGAATCAAAGTCCCGGGCAAATATGTGTAGTCCAATTGCTTCAAAATGTGAAGTTGATGGCGACACGGAAGTCCAACGGTCTCGAATTTTTTGCAGGAGCAAATTAGAGTTTTCGTACGAGAATCAAAACTAATTTCAAATTTCCTATTTTTTTCTGCGTACTTTGACAAATATAATGTTGACATTCATCTGATAAGGACTTAATCTCTGCCTCAATCCGGTACAATGTCTCCCGTATAAGTTCATCTTGGAACACACGAAAAGATTCGCGGGTAAAAATCGCAGCGGCATGGCTTTCAAGGTCGACCAGTTTTGTGATCTGGAAGGGCTTCGTATGGGAACTTAAGTAATCCGCTTTCAACTCGTTCATACGCATTCTACTAATTCCATCTTCAATTGCACGAACAACATCTAAATATGTCTTCTTGTGTTTCAGTGCAATAGCTAGTGAAGCATTCATAGACTCGCACCTTTGTGTTGAGCGAATATTGGCAAAGAAATGACCGGTTAGATATGCTTGTGCCCATAAGTGTCGTGTATTTCCCTTCTCAATCACCCATGGATGCTTTGGACGTTGAATTCTGAAACAATCGAACGCCATTGAATATCAAATTCCTTGGTTGTCCACCAGGAAGCCATGCATTTTGAGAATGCTGCTGTAAACTTTGGGTCACCAATGTTAGCTTGTGCATTGCGAGAAAGATGCCAAGAACATAATATGTGCTTAGCATAAGGGATAACAGATTTGATAGCCCTCTGCATTGCCCTATCCCCATCGGTTACAACAGAAATAGGTGATTTATTCATCATGGCTTCTAAAAATTCTATAGCACCCACTCGAAAGATTGAGACGTTTCGTCAGCGATTATGGCAGTGGAAAACACAATTGTGTTATGGTGATGATTGACACCAACAATAGGCATAATTGGTCGACCATACAAATTATCTTTGTACGTTGTGTCGAACGCAATTACATCACCGAAGCATGTGTAATCCGATCTCGATGTAGAATCCGACCAAATAAGATTATACAATGCCCCCGATTCGTCTACCGAGTATGTCATAAAAAACCCGGGATCATCATGTTTCTTATAATCAAAGTAGGCAATAAGCGCATTCACATCCCCATCGACGATTTCCTTTGCTTTACCTCTTTGAAGTGCATTGTAGAGGTCTTTATGTGTAAATCCAACATTATGATAGCCCCCTGCCTGCTGCGTTAAATAGTTCATTACTTGTGACGTGCCAACACCGACCTCTTTCATGTTGTTGCCTCATCGATATCAGCCTTACTTACAGCTCGATTAGAACGCATAAATGGTGTCATAGCAGATGTGCACAATGCATGATTATGTTTCTGATCAGACTTACTTATAACCCACTGATCGTTTGTATTTGTTGATGTAACTACGACTCTAGCCTTACATCCTGTTCTTGTGACTGGCGTATGAGCACGTTGACGATCAACAGTATTGACTTTTGATACTCGAAACCCTTCTTTGGAACAACAAAATTCTTGTGTCTTCACATTCCCTTCCACGTCAAGCCGTGTTGTTCCCTTACGTGCACTAAACCCATGTTCCCGTGCGAATCCCTTGTAAAAGTGCCAAGCTTGATCACGTGAACAGAAGAGCTGACCAACCAATCTGTCAGATTCATCAACATTATGTACTTCATGGCATTCCTCGGTTGGCTTAACATTGTCTACATCAGTATTATCCATGGCAAAAATTTTGTTGTGCAAGTTCAGTGCTCCAGGAGTTGATGGATATGTAAACGAAGGTTCATTTTGAACATGTTTCTGTCGTGCTGCTTTCAATAGGATGTGGCATTGGTAGTGGTAGTTAAAGGGTGGGTACAACATTAAATTCGCAGTACATATTTAGGTATGTACAATAACTACAAGTATATTATCATTTTAAATTCGCAGTACACTGTTAAAAAAATTGAAACATAAATTACATAAGTTTTAAAAAAAGTATCGATCCTTTTTATAAAAAGTATGGACACTTTCAATATAATAGGTAAACATATGATGTAATAGGTAGCCCTTATATAATGTAATAGGTATCGTTTATATAATGTAATAGGTAGTGGTTATATTGTAAAGTGTCTATCCTTTTATAAAAGTGTCCATACTTTTTTCACTGTGGAAAACATTAATTTAAGGTTATCTTTTGAGTGAGTTTTAAGATATTAATTTAGTAATTATAGGCGTCTAATGATTTATTTTTACGTTACGGTATATTATTATTAAATTAAAAATTCTAAATAATATTTTATAAAATATAAAAACAATCAAATAATTTTTTGTGCAAATGAAATTATTAAATCAATATTGTAGGTGGAAAACATGAAACACTGTTAAAAAATTGAAACATAAATTACATAACTTTTAAAAAAGTATCGATCCTTTTTATAAAAAGTATGGACACTTTCAATATAATAGGTAAACATATGATGTAATAGGTAGCCCTTATATAATGTAATAGGTATCATTTATATAATGTAATAGGTAGTGGTTATATTGTAAAGTGTCTATCCTTTTTATAAAAGTGTCCATACTTTTTCACTGTGGAAAACATTAATTTAAGGTTATCTTTTGAGTGAGTTTTAAGATATTAATTTAGTAATTATAGGCGTATAATGATTTATTTTTTACGTTACGATATATATTATTATTAAATTAAAAATTCTAAATATTATTTTATAAAATATCAAAACAATCAAATAATTTTTTGTGCAAATGAAATTATTAAATCAAATAATTCAAATTGAAAATTAAACAACAAATCAATTAAACATTGTTGTGGGTACATTAATTGAACATTGTTATGGGTACATTATTTGGATTAATTTCGTTGAGATGGGTTATGTATAACAAAACAATCTATCTCGCATGTGAGTACTTTATTCCAACCATGTGACAAGTGTGACAACTCCATCAACTCACAACTCAGCTTTGAACTCAATCAATATTGTCTTTTAGCTTGATGATTCATAAAGCATGTTACTTGAACAGTATGAATCAATTATGCAATTTTCATGTTCAATTTAACCTGCATTTCAAATTCATTTCATATGTAATTGGAGTTTGAATTTAAATTTCAATTTGAGTTTGAATTTCAATATATATTTCGGCTCCACTATAAATATTAGCCCAAGCCAATATGCATGTTATCATTGATTATTCATAATTTCCATTGTTTTTTTCCAACGTATAAACGCGAGGGAAATCCCGACCATTTTATTTTTTGGTCAACTTTAAAGCGTCAGAAACGTTTCGGGCGTATGATCTGGGTGGTATACAAGAAATGTAACAAATAGCAACTAAAATCATAAGTTGAGTACCACCCAAATCATAAGTCTGAAATACTTCCGATGCTCATCAAAATCCAAAGCTCATATGGTGCCAAGCAAAAGGAAATCAAAATCCAAATCTCATATGATGCCAAGCAAAAGGAAATCAAAATCTACAACTTGAGTTTGAACATTGATATGATATGTTCAGTTGTTATCATGTTGGGATTTTCTCGTTTTTGATTGCTTGGATAGTTGTTCTCTTGCTTCTTCAAGTGTTCTTAAGGTTATCCTTTGAGTGAGTTTTAAGATATTAATTTAGTAATTATAGGCGTCTAATGATTTATTTTTTACGTTACGATATATATTATTATTAAATTAAAAATTCTAAATATTATTTTATAAAATATCAAAACAATCAAATAATTTTTTGTGCAAATGAAATTATTAAATTAATATTGTAGGTGGAAAACATGAAACACTGTTAAAGTATCGATCCTTTTTATAAAAAGTATGGACACTTTCAATATAACATAATGTAATAGGTAAATTTGCAATGCTATCGGTATAAATATACCGGTTTACTTATAAAATAGGTAAATATAAGCGCTACCTATTACATTATATAAGCGCTACCTAGTATGTTATTGTACTTTATAATATTTCCGGTTAAATAATATAACATAACCGGTCTAAATTTTAACCGGTCACTTGTTTAACCGGTCACGCCGTATATTAGCCGTTTTTTAGGCGCCGCACCGCAGAACCACCCGAAAAACAACCGATAATTTCACTATATATATATATATATATTCTCTCGATTTTCAAGATTTCGTTCTAATTAATTTGAATTATCCACGTATCATATATTTAATTTTAGTAGATAAATTTTTTAACAGAAATTTTTTACATATATAATAACTCGAAATTAACTTAAATAATATAAAACTATTTATTAGTTGAACCAAACTTAGTGATTCCATAAAATATAAAAACATGCTCAAGATTCCACTGTTTCGGGTTTTGGTCTTTGCTGGTTCCTCACGCCTCACAATTAATCTTGGGTCCACCCTGTTTATCTTTTGCAATTTGAATTTGCTCACTTTCTGCCGATGGATTCATTGTTTAGAGTAAACTTCAATTAAAGGTGTTTATGTTCAGTTTGTATATGTTTAAATTTTTAATGTCGTATTTATTTATCTATTTTTAAGGTATTTATATTTAATTTGTTTTGCGTTTAATAATGTGTTTGTTTATATGTTCACCAACAAATTGATGAAATTAAGTCACTAGTCTTTAAGCTTCTTAGATTTTATAGTTTGAACTGCAAAGTTCACCATGCATTTAATTTATTCCTTACTCTCTCTCCAATATATAAAATGTAAAGAATATAAGTAAAAGGAGAGTCGGGTGAACGAGCTTATAAACGAATTTATTTGTGAACATAAACGAGCTAAACACATCAATGTTCATGTTTATATTCTTATTTGTTTATTTATTAAACGAACATAACAATTTTGTTCCTACTCATTTATTTAACTTTATAAACGAATAAAAATAAATATTATAAGAACTGTTCACGAATAATTCATTGATCACAAAATAAACCTCTAAACTGGACACAGATGCATACGCCCAACTTGAATGATCAAAGTGCATATTAATACAAATGCATTACATAATGCAGTTTATTAGAATCATAGTGTAAAATTAGCATCTAATTAAGTTTTAAAATCTAAAATAAATGTATATTTTTATTGATGAAAACTATCATTAATTATTATAATAATTTATAATACTAACATGATATATATATATTACAAATTTTCGTATCCTTAAATTTTTTTATATTTATATGGTAATCAATTAATAAAATTTATTTAAATTTATTGAGTGACCTCAATAATTAAAAAGAATATTATTCTACTTTGAAAATTGAAACTCTAGGTTCAAGCAGGGACAAACTATGAAGGGCATGGGAGGGGCTATGTATCCCAACCCGACAATATTTTTTACATTTAATTTATACATAAAATTTAAATATTTATAAGATAATTATAAAATTACCCCCATAATTTTAAAAAATTATACTTTATCCCTTTAAGTTAAAATCCTAACTCCGAGTTTAAGTAACCGCATCTCGAGTATCCTGTTCCGGTTTTCATCAATTACATACCACCTCATGTGTCGCTTTCACTGCGGGCTTTGTCCTGTTAAAATAGATGCCAAATTGTTTGTTACAATATATGCAAGTTTCGCAATAAAATTCACTTTTCCATTTCTCATAAAGAAATTGGTTTTGCATTTCCTTGCTTTAAACAAACAAACAAAACAAGGTTCTGTTTGCAAAGAAAGCGTTTTGTTACATGTGCTGCTAACGTACAAAACAGATGGTTTTCTTATCAGAAGGGGAAAAAGTGGGTTCAATTTATAACTATCGAAAGTTTCAGTGACCAAAAGGATGTTATTTTCTCTTAAAATATTAGATTCGAACAATTGTATATGTAAAGTGTGTATATTATAAATAATTAGAAATATTTGAATAAATATTATGTTATAATCGTAGAACAATATACAACTTAAGTTTTAGTTAATTGTGGTTTGAAACCAAATATCTTAAGAGATATGATATGATCTTTCTTTCTTTTTTAAACCAAAAATACCATAGAGATATAAATTGATACACATTTAATGAAACGAGTCGTAATCTCAAAACTGGCTCACTTCAATGTGATTCTTTGGGACCACAGTATCCCATTTTATTCAATTTCCTATGATAAAAAATAGCCTGACCCTTCAAGTTGAGAGATCTGGGAACATCTACTACACTGTTTAAAGACTTGAAAGAGAGAGAGAAGGGTCAAAAGCCCTGGTCTCTGCAACTCCCTTCTCTACGGTTCCCAGATGTACCCTTTCGACTTTCCTTCTTCATATATCTCTTCCTCCTCTCCTGTTTCTTAGGGAAAAACTTAAAAAAAAGGAAAGCTTTTTCCTGCTCTACAATGGTGGTTTATGCTAATGCACTGTTGGGGTTCCTGGCTTTCTCTGTTTCCAGCTTCCATTGATATTGGCGGGTTATGTTTCTAAAGCTTAGCTCTAGTTTGCTTTTGTAAATAAGTTGCAGTTTTTGTAAGCTTGTTATCATTTCTTTTTCCTTTTGTAAAAGATGCTGTTTTGGGTTGGGTAAGAGTTGAATCCTGGAAAATAGGCTTTGGGTTTGAGTAAGAGTTGAATCCTGGAAAATAGGTTTTGGGTTTTAAAGTAGAAATTTTGGAATTTTGATTTGCAGTCGTATAAAAATGTGTGCTTTATATGTTTATACATTTTTTTCTTTTTATTATTGTGATAAGCACTAGAGTGTTTGAGTTACCTGCACTTTGTTCCCTGCAACGTGGTTTAGAATATTTACGGGTATTTCTTTTTGCTGACTGTTTAATGAACTTGAAGACAATGCACTGTTCAATCCAATATATCTTCAATATTTGGATTTAGCTTAATGGATACTAAGAGCTCTCGGTGTGAGGAATTAATGGCTAAACTGCTGTCATTACAACTGGATATTTATGGCTTGCGGTGTATGTTTTTGCTTAGTACAAATGATGTGGCAATGTGATTCCAATAGTATAGTGTCGATTTCCCACTGATTTAGATTTACAAATAAGGGCAGTCGAAGAGAATGCTGGATTTTAGGTGCTTTTATCTGGATTCAGTTAATTGAATAGGGTACTTTTCCTTATAATAATCGGTAACTAGTCCTTTAAAGGTTACAAAATTTCAACTATCATGCAAACAACGTCTGTCAAACACGTTTCTTGTCATTGTCGGTAATCTATTTTGCGAGTGATTTACTGTAAAGCAAAGATGATGATGTTTTCTTGGTTGAGTCGCTCACATCTGATCAATGGTCTTACTACTTCTGCAGATTGCCCCTTAGATTTGAGTGGATCAAATTTTACCCGTGTGGCTTCTTTATGCTCCAATAAAGATGACAGAGGAAAGTGTTGCCGCTATATGAATGCTTTCGTTGCATTTTCTGTTGCTCGATATGCAAATGTGACGAGTCAACTAGGAGTTTCATCAGAATTGTCTGACATCTGCATCCAGTCCATATTGCAAACTATGGAGCTGCACGGTGTGCCACGGAATGCCACCATTTTCTGTGGGTTTGGTACAAAAATTCCTGTTAGATATGATTGCAGGGGACGAACAACTGTGACACAGATGCTCGAGTCTCCAAAATTTACGGAAGTCACAGAGAACTGCAAACTGTCACTTACGCAGGAGATTGATTGCCGAAAGTGTTTAAATGCTGGCATTGTCTACCTTCATCATCTAGTTGGATCTGAAAATAATATGACATTGAGCACCTGCCGAGATGCAACCTTTGCCGCACTAGCAAGCAAAGTTGACAACACCTCAGCTGCTGAATTCGCAACTTGCTTTTTCCAAGTTCAGGGATTTAATATCCCACCAGGTATGAATATGTTCATATGAACAGTGATTTGATTTCATACAAGAACTGGGTGTAGGTCTATGGTCACATGGATAGTTTTTGAAAGGTTGCTCCCACTTTTTCAGTTTCTTGCATTGCTCAAATATCTACTATTCTTCTTTGCCTTTCCTCTTATCAGGTATAATTAGAGTCGAGAAGTGTTATTGATACATTCCCTTTCGGGTAACTGAAATAGGCGGTCTAGAACAATCATCAACTAAAATTGAGTGCTTTTATGGGGATTTATAATAAACATTATAATGCTTTGGTGCCTTGTTAAAAAAATTATAAATATATGAATATGTTTTCTATGGCTTATTTTTCTTAATTGAAAGAACTTTTATGTACACTGTTTAATCGGCTAGTTATTTGTTGCAATTTTGTTGCTAGTTTCAGAGTCATCTCCTTCTCCATCTCCACCTGCCCCGAAGGTTTCTCCTAGTTCATTGATTGCTGCTAGTCCAAGTCAACTCGTGTTGGGAGTACCTCAAAAACAAAACCGCCATACTTACCGCCTAACAATTATTCCTGGCATTTGCATAGCAGTTACAGTAGCTGCTGTGATGATGCTTATAGTATTTGTAGTTTTGATTCGTAGGAAAAAGAGAGAGTTGGAAGATTCTGAGAGTATGGATAAAAACTCTGCAAAACTCTTTCCTTCTGCTCGGCCCATGCGTAAATTTCAGGAAGGTTTGTTTGATATCACCTATTCTCCATTGATAATGACAGGTTTTGAACATCATTTTTCAAAGGGCAGTTGTGTAATCTGATGGGAATTGGTGTTAAAATGCAGGTACTTCTTTGATGTTTCGAAATATAGCTACAAGGAAACAAAAAATGCAACTGAGAATTTTAACACAGTCATTGGACGCGGAGGGTTTGGGACGGTACACAGGGCTCAATTTTGCGATGGCTCTGTGGTAGCTGTGAAGCGGATGGACAAGGTTTCAGAGCAGGCAGAAGATGAATTTTGCAGAGAAATAGAACTTCTTGCTAGATTACACCATCGTCATTTAGTTGCTCTAAGAGGATTTTGCATTGAGAAGCGTCAGAGGTATGGTTCCTTTGTGTATTTATTTCCAGGTGATTGATCCATATACAAGCAAAACTAAATGCTTTTGCTTTGGGCAGGTTTCTAATGTACGAATACATGCCAAATGGAAACCTAAAGGATCATCTTCATTGTATGCTTCTCCATTCCTTAAATTCACTTCGCTAAAGTTCAATATTATCCGTAAATAGGTTTGTCAAGGGGTTCTTAGGAGTAGTTGCAAGTTAGTTACATTATTTTTGTTTGAAAGAAGAATCTGTCTTCCATTTGAAACTGTTTTAACTTCTCTGATAATTGTATAACAAATTTGTATGCTTAAATACAGTAGAAGGAAGACTTTATCAACTGCTTTCCAATGTTGCTTTTCTATGTTCATCATTGTTCATTGCATGCCTTAAATGGATATAATCTCGTATCGTGCAGCCCCAGGACAAACCCCGCTGAGTTGGCAGACCAGAATACAAATTGCAATTGATGTGGCTAATGCTTTGGTAATAGTAGTTAATTCTGTTGCTTTTAGGATTTACAGATTTTCTTATACAAATTATCTTGCTAAACCAGTTTTGTTTAACTCGTCTGTGATTATTGTTTGCAGGAGTACCTTCATTTTTATTGCGATCCACCTCTGTGCCACAGGGACATCAAATCAAGCAACATTTTATTGGACGAGAATTTTGTTGCAAAGGTATTGCTTCTGTTAAAATGCTCAGTTTGTTGAACTGCCACTTGAATTTTGGTCTCATGTATACTAGGCATCCCCCTATGAAATTCGATAAGTTCCCTCCAGAATGTCGATATAGAAAGCTGAAAGCTGGTGAAAGAACAAAAGGCCATTGTAAAACAAAGAGAATACTTTGAACCTGTAAATGCCGACATCTGTGGAACTTTAAAGAACTTTTATTTTCTGGTGAAAGCATGAAATGACAGTGCTATCAATTCCTGCTTTCTGCTTTACTGTGTCCTCCAGGTTGCAGATTTTGGGCTTGCGCATGCTTCAAAAGATGGTTCTATATGCTTTGAACCTGTAAATGCCGACATCTGTGGAACTCCAGGTTAGACAATAAACCATTGGAAGTTTTAGTGTTTCATGTTGATTAAAGATCTAAACTTCAGAGTACTTTCAGGTTATGTGGATCCCGAATATGTGCTCACTCATGAGCTCACGGATAAAAGTGATGTATACAGCTATGGTGTGTTACTTTTGGAGATAGTGTCTGCAAGACGAGCCGTACAAGATGGCAGGAACTTAGTAGAATCATCGCAGATACTGATGGCATCGGAGTCAAGGCTACATAACCTAGTGGACCCCCAAATTAAGGACTCCTTTGACTTAGACCAACTACATACAGTTGTAACTATTGCGAGATGGTGCACCCAGGGAGAAGGGCGGGCTAGACCCTCAATCAAACAGGTAATTCGACTTCTTTATGAGAGTTCGGATCCAATGCATAGTGGGTTTATACAAGCCGTCGAAGACGAAGATTATGAAGGTAGTGATGGAAGAGGAAGAACAAGCGGAGGCAAAATTCCTAGGAGTGGACCGTATTATCACAGTGGGGATGGAAGGTATCTTGCTTCATCATCGAGTACATCAAGGTCATATTGTAGTAGAAGCTTTTTGCTCGAAACTGGATCACCGCAATCTCCTCATAACATGCTCTCTCTTTGACGTCAATCATACGAGACAGGCTCCTCGATTCGTTTAAGCTATAGTTGTGAACTAGGAGGAGGTGTGCGTGGTGTTTGTTATACAGAATCTTCCTGTTGCAGAGCAAAATGAGGCTTGTTACTTGTACAGAAGGGAAACAAAAGGATTCAAAAAGTGATCATCCTATAATTTTACAGTTTCTCTGCTCTAAATATTTTGGATAAATGGGACATGCATTGTTTTTTTCTTGTAGCATTGATACACAGACAAGGATTTGCAGCCAATCATCAACGTCGTCCTTTATTGATTCAAAAACTAATACATGCCTCACTGTGATTGTTTTATACTCATTATCACATTCTAAATGCTGCTGGTTTTTATGTAGGCAGTTTGAAATTTCATGGAGAAGTACATTGTATTCTTGGTTTGTCATTAAAACCGTGTATTGGATGGGTTTAGTGTTGTGTTATCCCAAACCCACCTTGGAGATGAACCGAGGGAGGTTGTTGGGGCCATCGTCCCTTAAAATTTTCAAATTATCATATGTTTTAGATATTTTTTTCTATATTTTTCATTGAATTTGATTTCTTTCCCTAGTAAGATCATCTATTTCTAAAATTTTAGAAGTTCGTCTCTCTAGCATAAAATCATGTGTCCATCTATGTCCATCTGGGTCAACATCACCCGTTGTCAGGTCATCTTGCAGCATATCATGAAACATTCGGGCAACTCCACACAACACATACCCCTCCACTTCTTTGATTGAAGAAACACTGCGGGTCATGGTCTGTGGTAGGATTCAGTGATGACATGATCATTGGAGTCCTTGACACGGGCATCTGGCCTGAAAGTGAGTTTAAATGATGAAGGCTTGCAACCGGTGCCGGAGAGATGGCGTGGTACATGCGAAACTGGTACTGAATTCAACTCTTTATATTGCAACAGGAAGTTGATTGGTGCAAGATCTTTGGGCAAAGGCATGCAGCAACAATAACATAAAATATCATAAATATTACTAATATAAAGAAAATCCTAATTGATTTGTTTACGGGGACAGAGCTAAGATTAAACGTTGAGAGGGAGTTAAATTATTTTATATCAAAAGTAAAAGGATCTATTAAGTATATAAATTTAAAAATTAGAATGATAAATATTTATTTAATTAATATTTAAATTCAAAAGGATCTAAAACATCACTACACCAAAATATTAGTATAAAGTAGATTATAACACAACTTTTACGTTTGTAATTCATTTTTTTTTGTAAAAGAACAATACTCTTTGAATTTTATTTTTTTTATTCAAATATGTATGTATAAAAATGTTGTGTTAATCGTAATAACGTCCATTTTTTTTATTATAATAGTCTAAACGAAATGACTTACCTCAAAAAATGTGACCCTTGGGGTCAGGATTTTGTTAAGTCGGGGGCTTGTAGGGTCAATTCTAGATTAATTTTAAGTAACATAAAATTTTCATGTGATATTTTTTATGTGTGGATGCGGCTCTTTAGAAGATGCAAATAAATTAGATTAGAACAAATAATAAAGTTTAAGAATAAAGATATTTAGTACAAACCAACTTACCTCAATAGTTAAATGAATCGTTGTTGTTCTTAAAGGGCACATGTTCGAGCACCAGCGATTGCAGGGTGATTGAGCGTTCATTGTCAAATGATTTAAGAGAATACTTAGAACAAATACTACTTTGTAATCACCTTTAACTTAATAAAAAAGAATAAAGATATTTATTAAGTAAAATTTATATTTTCATTATATTTTTATCAGTCCTAAACATATTAAAAATGGAAGAGAGTGTCTTATGCACCACTTTTGTTAACCGTTAACGGTTGGGAGACTAATAAAACTTAATGGACGAATAATGTAAGAGATCAAAACTATTTTTTTGAATCCGTGACTAAAATCGGTCAAAACGAAAACATAAGGAATCAACCGTAAAATTTACCCTAAAAAAGTGATATCCGACAAATTTAAAGTTTGAATCTTAAAATTAATTATCATGTTAGATTAAACTTCTTAGTAACTTGCTACAAATATTAAAAATTGAAAATTGATACTAGTCAAGTCAAATATCATATGACCATAGTAGATGATAAATTTATGAAAATTATTTTTTTTCCTTTTTCTTATAAATGGCTGTCCCTTTTTCCCATATGTATGGGGTAAGGGGGAGGTAAGATAGTAGGCTACCCCCAACACCAGGTTGAGAGCAGCTTCCGTAAGAGACTCCCTTTTTCTTATGTCTTGTGCATTGTATGCCAATGAGAAATGTTGATGTTGTCGTCATTAGCTCCCAGCAAGCCCTAGTTAGTAAAATCTATCCTATTACAGTTTGGCCCAACATCCAACCAGTTACCCTCCTAGCTGACCAGTTTTCCAGCCCATGATGCAACTCTGACTTGTCTGCCAACTCGAGTCCTCTGGTCCAACTAATCAACCCGATAAGATCATCAACTTACAACTCGAGCCTAAACCTCTGACCTAACTTGTTAGCCGGGCATATAGACCTTTGTAAACTTGTAAGTCCATTTGACTTTGAGCCTATAAATGGTCCAGCAAACTAGCCCAATACTTAAGCCAGCCGATCCCAAAGTTGTTTGCTAAGCCTGACCCATTTCAACCAAATTATATTTATGGACTCAACTGTCGAGCCGATACAGCCTGACCCAATGACAATGGTTTATACCAGTATGATTGATTGGACCTGTCGATTGTTGATTGTTGAGCATTGATCATTAACCTTGGGCCACTTTAATCGTTGACTATTGACTTTGATCAATGAACGTTAACTTCGATGTTGACTTCAAATTTTCAGGCTATTTTACTTGATTTTGATTCAAATTTCTGATAATGTGACATTTTGTTGATGTGGCATTGTGTCACATCATTATATGTATTAACCGTTAGTTAATTAATAATTTTTTATTTATGTAATATTGTGTGTAAATATATCACAACAACATGTATTAACCGTTAATTAATAATTTTCTTCTAAAATATATTATTTTGAGCAAAATAAATTAAAATATTAAGGGTTAGAGTACTAAAAATGATATAAACTAAAATGATTGGAACTAATTTTGATATTAAACCTTTTTTTAATTGAGTTCAATTTGACTTAGAGAAAAATTTAATGTAATTTGGGCTAAAAAAATATTTTGGTCGAGCATTATACATTATAGCCCAAATTTCTTTATTTTCCGGTCTAAACGGTATTTTACCTGGTTTACGGTTTTGGGTCAAGCTGTTCTTTAAGGTCCCAACTTCAGAATACGGACCTTATACCAATCTGTTCCCAGTCCGATTTCAGAAACTATTCTGCAGAGTTGAAATTTTTCACTGCCAGTATACCAAATAAAAATGCATATAATAAAATGAAACAACAGTCCCGTTTAACAAGATTTTGTTCCTTCTGTCTTTATTTATATATATATATAATCATTAGTATCGTCGCTAATAATTGGATACTGCAGAAATAAAGACGACTCTCAATACAATTTGTTCCATTTGTAAATATCAAGATTCAGATCTTTGATCTTACTTAAGTGTCTCATCCCACTAAACCAACTGGTTGTTGGTCCTTTTGTCTTTTATTATCAATCACTCAACCTCTGCTTCCCATCTTGAACTGAACATTTCTAACTTTGAACTTGAAAAGCACTTCATATATATTTGTATATAAGAGATTCAGACACCGGGGGGGGGGGGGGGGGGCGAGATTGTATAGATAGAACAGTTCGAAGATTTAAGGTACCAATTTCACTTGGAAAAAGGACAACCCTGAACCAAAAAGGATCAAACCAAACATTTCCAGCCATGTGTTAACATCAACCAGCAAGATACAACTAAAGGATGTACAATTTATGCATTTATAACCCAGCTAACAACACATATAGGCATCTGAGAGAAAAAGAAAAACATATTAAGGCAAGAAAAACTGAAACCTTCACCAGAGATTCTAGTTACGCACTATATCATTGTTTACGACTCCAGAACCCTCTCTATGGCAGCTATATAGAAGTCCTTCGGCATGGTACCAACAATGGACTCTTTTCTCTCCACTTTTGAACAGCAACACGACCGGTACAGCCTTAATTTTAATCTTCTGCAATTGGGAAGTCATTGTCGGTATTGAGAATAAAGCAGTTGAGTTTCCCAGCATACTCCCCGGCAATCTCATCAATAATCTGGTGAACCATTCTACAGGGGCCACACCAGCTTGCATAAAATTCAACAATAACAGGCAAATCACTGTTCAATATTGATTTCTCCCAAGTGTCTTTAGTAACAACTGCCGCTGTATTTAATCAATCAATGAATGTAGGTCAATTTGGCCTTCAATTTTTCGTACCGTCATCAGTAAGATTGCAGCAAAACCAAAGAGGAAGAAACACACTCAATATGGTTTAATGCTGAAGCTCCTGAAGTTTACAAAATAAATCGATATCACAAGTACAAAATCTCTATTCCAGGCTGCTGGTAATATCTCAACAGATCGACCGCTAAGATATATGACAACATCACAAAACATTGATAACCCTTAACATATGCAATTATAAGGTTACAAGGAGAACTGACCCAAGGTTTTAAATAGCGTTCGCAGCCGCGTTTTCGGTCGCGTTGCGTTTATCACGGTTACGGACATAACGGACGCCATAACGGTCACTGCGGGTGTGATGATCGTGAATTTTTTTAAATTTCACACAACTTATACTAAAACATAATAATTATAATTATAATTAATTATATTTATAATTAAATATAATTATAATGAGTCATTTTTAATATCTTTAGAATGTTTTCTAAATGAAAATGATATATATATATAATATAATTTAACCAAATAGAAGACTTTAACAATCCGATAATAGGGTAAGATAATTAATGATGAGTTGATGACATTGTGAATACATTATTATTTAAGAGAAATAAGATGTTCAATCATTAAAGTAAGAACATAAAACTATGGTGTAAAATAATTAAAGTAGCAACACGACTAAATTGAATAGAATTAAAATAAAAGTATAAACTTAAAGAACACAAACTTAGGATTAAATTAAATAAAAACTCTAAAATAAAGATTAAATTATAAATTCTAAAAGATTAGAGGGATGATAAATTAATATATCCCTTAAAATATTTAAGAATTTATTTTAAAAAAAAAATTTAAAAAAGAGAAAATGAGAAATAGAAGTAGACTGCCCAAAACAATATACTTATTGTTTTTAAATTAAAAATCAAACATAAAAGCAAAAGAAATTACCAGAACCTATTTAATATTTTAATATAATTCTCTCCAACTTTTATATCCCTTCTCACTTTCAAGTTAATCTTTCGTTTTTCATAGGAGCTGAGGAGCATATTCTACCATATTTTTCATCTGGCGACGAAGCTCATAAGACTCAAGATTTTCCCCAAAATAGCTTTGTTTTGTTGGTTTGTTCCCTTCTCGGTTTGATCTTTGCCTTGATGACCGGTGACCGGTGTGTCTTGCCCGATGTGTTTTCTATTTTTTTTAGAGTTTAAGAGCTTTTTTGAGTGATAATTCCAGCTTTTTTTACATTTTTTCTGATGGTGGGTCTTTTCCGGTTAGATCTTTGCGTTTTTAGGTGAGAATTCCAGTTTTTTTTTCAGAAACGGTTGAAAAACGGCGATAGCGTTCCGTTATCGGTGCTATCCACTGTTATCCTGTTAAATTGCGGGCGCGACGGACCATTACCGGCGTGAATCCGTTACCCACCGCTAAACTCACCAATATCAGTTTCGGACGGTGGCGTGACCGCGAAATAGCGGACGCAATTGAGTTTGCGTTCCGCTATTTGAATCCCTGAACTGGCCATCATTTTTCCAATATACTCACTTCTTTGTAGTCCATGATTTCAAACTTAAATTGTAGTTATAGATTAACAGGTGCTTAGCAGGACGCTGGACATCACTACAACAAATTTTTCAATTCTAGATCATATCCAGTTTACCAAAGGAGTAACCTGTGAAAACTTAAAGAACACATATAATTAACCTTTACAGCATGTGAAAGTTCTCCTGGGATCTAATCTGCCAATATAAAGAGACAAAAAAAAAAGCATCTAAACAGCCACCCTATATCACTGGTGCCAAAGAAAAAGTAAATCATTCTTGGATTATCAAATATCTCATCCAATGCCAAACAGTTCACCATTCCACTTCTCCACACTTGCTCTCTAAAGAGGGCTTATTAAGAAGGAAGGGGAAAGGCATTGCAAACAAGTGATACAAGACATGCTAGGACTAGGAGCTGAAAGAGAGGAAGATTGGAGCAAACACTGAACTATAGAGTGCAGCAACAAGGAAGGTAGAGGGTGAAGCAAGCAAGGCTACATAGTATGGAAGAAGGTTGTGAAAGAAATTAGAAAATAAAATATTACATGGATAGGTTGTAAATATGCAAAATAATACATTGCAGCATATTTAAAGTTTCAAGAATTACATATCATGAATATTGAATAAGAATAACGACAGAGATTGATTGTTATTAATGTTCAAATTATTAGGAATAGTGAGTAATAATACTCTGCATGTTCTAAAAGGATAGGAAAAATACTTATATCTAAGAGAAAGATAACGAGATGGTCTTTTAATTACCTTCATATCTGATAGATTAAGCCAAACTCTCCTAACTACGAAATTATGCAAAAAAAAAAAAATCCCTTATGTTCCTGGGCTACTTTTACATTTCGGTTTCTTTTGGTTAGGTTTCAAGGAGCTGCTCAGTGAATGAACTTTCTAATGGTTAAGGATTTTTGTGAAAGAACGTCAGTAAAGTAAAAATGAAACACCTTTATTCCTGTTATAAACCCCTTCACCTTTTACATACGAGAAAATAATTTCATACAGAGTATTTATTAATCTTCAATTAGCATCTTATTTCCGATCAGATTAATCTTCAATTAGCATCTTATTTCCGATCAGAAACACCAAACATTGAGAAAAGTAATAACATTCTCACTGTTGAAAATCAATTTGAGGTTTCAAATTGGAAGGCAACAGATCTTAGAAGTCAAACAATATCCTAGACTTAGTCGATAGTGAGTATAATAACTAAGATCAACTAGATATTTTAACAAAGGGACACACAGCCGGACACTCCTTCTATGGCTTTAAGCTAGATTTTCATAAATTCTGGGAGAACTTAATATAGAAATAACATCTTAACAACATAAATAATGTAGTAAAGTAGGATCAGATCAAAGGAAAACCCAGCGTAATGAAAAAAGTGGAAGAACGAGAAAGAGATTACCTCTGGATTGGCGAGAAGAGAATGGCTTGAGAGCGAGAGAAGGGTGTTTAGGAAGGTTATAGGAGCCGATTTTCAAAGGAAATGAGATCCTTGAAGTGGTGACGGCTGGTGGAAGCAAAATAAGACGGAGTAATCCAAGTAGAAGAAGCCATTGAAGAAAGCAAGAGAGGTTTGAATCTATTTTTTTTTAACCAGAAAACTACGGAAAGGAAATTGCAGGAAAATTTTAATTTCGAGTATAATTAAAGTTTTATAATTTAAATATCCAAAAATCAATTAACAAATTGGTGCATGTCCTCACTAGTCACTGTCCATTTAAAAATGGTAAATTGATTTTCTAAATAGAAAATTTAAAATATATTAAAATTTAAGAAATGGGTATAAAAAGTTTTTATACCAACAATTAATTGGTATTGTGGAATGAGACACTAAAGGTTCGAATTCTCATTTTTGTAAATAATTAGGGATCATTTTATAATCTTTAATAGTTAGGTATTCTATAAAATAATATCCTATAAACAGAGGACCATTTGTGTACTTTTACTCAATAATTAATTTTTGAGGTAACTGAAATTTAATTAGGTTTAAATATTAAATAAGTAAATTATTAAAGCTTGGTTATGATATAAATTTTTTTTTTTTATTTTCCTTTATATATATTATTTTTAAATTCAATTGATTTTCTTTATAAAAAATTAAATTATTGTTACCCAATAATTACTTTACCTCAAAAATTAATTATTGAAATTAAATTGAATTAAGTAAATTATTTTCTTTTATTTAACATTTTTAATTTAACTCAAACATATTTATTTAGTTTAATTAATTATTTAAACTCGAATTAAATAAAAAATTTAAGTAAAATTCAAATAATAAAAAAAATTCATCAATTCAGTTGATTTAATTTTTTCACTCGGTTAGACCAAATTTCATTTTAAAATCTCAGGAAAGATGATAGTTCCAGGGACGCCCCCTAAGATTTTGGAAAAAAATTTCTTAACCCCTCCAAATTTTAGAAAAATCTTACTTAACCCAAAAAATTATAAATTCTTATTAAACCTAAATTATTTTAAACATTTTTAAGTATTCCGATCAGATTTTCTATAAATTCTCATTGATCCTCTAAAAAATTAAAAAAAATAATCCCCAACTTCTAAGAAAATATTTTTTGAATGCCTTAATTTTTATTTTTAAGAAATTATTAGGCCTCCAAAACTTTTAAAAGTTTTAATCGAGCTTCTAACAATTGGAGCTCAGCTCAACTAGAGTACATTTATAATATATAAATATTGAAATTTAAGTCTCAAATTTGTTGATTGTCATCGTTTATAACTTTATGAAATCCATGGAATTGTGTAAACGATTAGAGAGAATATTATTCTCTTGAGATCCTGAGTTAGAACAACTGCATGATATGTGTGCTTTGTTTAAACCTGGAAAAGTTGACTCGTATCCGATTACCCGAATTGATTTACCTGATTTGAGACCCGATATAGATCCAAATATGATGACCCAAAATTGATCCGAAACCCAAAATAAACCGAATCGAAACCGACCTGAATTTTCATTGAACCAAAAACAACTCGAACCGAAAGCAACCCGAATCGAAATCAACCCGGACTGAAAGCAACCCAAACCGAGAACAACCCAAATTTAATTTACCGTATTCGCTCTGAACCGAATTTCAACCCGATTTTAACTCGATAATCGAGTCTAAGAAAATGAATAATTTATTATTATTATTATTATTATTATTATAATCATTATCATTAATATTATTATCTTTTTTAATAATTTGATAAATAATAAAATAATGCATATTTTATTCTCATTTTGTATATTACTAGTTAACTATTAGTCTATCACCTTAATAATAGTTGAATGGTTCAATATAACATTTCTCATTTAAATGACCCTCTTTATATTTGATCCAATAACTTTAAATATTTGAAATTATTTATATCATATGATGCTGCCAATATGTTATGCAATGAAGGTTATTTTGCAAGGCAAATCCACAGTAACCCAGGGAAAGTTACTATTGATGAGACCCTAATATGCTAACAGGATTTAACATTTGAAACAACGCATTATTGATTATGAGCTGCATTCCATTCTTATAGAGTTTGGGTACATAATCATTTCGGGTCGGAAGAGTACTGACTTACAAGATTACATTCGGAATACACCATATTTGGTATCTTCTAATGGTCGATTCATGGATGCAGAGATACAAAGCCCAACAATTTTCCTGGTATCAGCAGGATCAATAATACCATCATCCCACAGCTAGCAGTTGAGTAATATGGATTTCCTTCTCTCTCGTATGCCTCTTACCTTAGCCTTGAACTTCTCTTCGTCCTCACTCGTCCACTATATTACAGAGTCTGAATATAAGTTCTTGGATGCAGTAAAATGATAAACAAGCATTCACTCCTTGAGAAGAAACTAAAAGTTTACCTGAATTCCTTGCCTTTTCTTGTTGGCCCCTTCAATTTGAGACAGCACACCAGCTGCCTGATCGTTTCAGGAATAATTCAGTAAGTTCAAGCAAACAAAACTAACACAATAGTTAATAGATACCTGCATAACTATTAGATGTCTGGCTACCTAAGCACAAGGAATCTCACTTGCAACATAAATAGAGAACGGAAGATTCCAGAGTCGTAACATAATTCAAATGGTGCACATCCATCCATGTTTTTGATATACAGACAAGAAATCCTACTTATTCAGAAGTTAAGCCACAAGCACAATGAAAATTCATGGCATGAATAGGATGACAAATGCAATTTTAAGATTAGGACAAATAACTCTATTCTTATATGTGAGAAAATAATTGATCCCCTGTGCTCCGCCCATCACAGATATTCTTGAATTTGGCCAAAGGAACAGGAAATTGGGTTAAAAGCACGACCGCACATTGCATAATTCCCCGCACCAAAACTTCCACCTATCATAATAGTAACTTTTGGTACCTGTAAAATCATCATTCAAGAGATGTGCTTGTTTTAGAAAGAAATCTTTGATCGTCAATTCGTCGCCGATCATTGCTATGTTTTCGACACATCTCGCACCATCGTGTTCCTTGCGTTGTCTTGAGTCCACTGGTGTCCTTCTTGTCTCCGTTGTTGTCGGCGTATGAGGGGGTGAGGAAGATAAAGTTTTTGACGTTCGAAATCGAGCTATCCGTCTTCACCATTGTGAACCGAGCTTGGTAAGTGTCTCAAACCCCTTAAAACACACTTAGAATTTTTTTTTAGAATTTTTTCCAACCCCCGTAGGCCATGCACGCGCCCTCACGCGCGGCCCCTATGGTGAAGAAATCCACCGCCTAGTAAACTACTTGAAAATGGGCTGATCCGACCCGATCCGTTGACCCATGTCCGACGAGCCTACTCGATTCGACCTGACCCGACCTGGTCCAACATGGACTGTTGACTTTGACCCAAAAAGTCAAAATTTTTGAAAAGTCATATGTTATGCTTTTTGACGTCATGAGTCTGATTCCGAAGTCTATTTTGCCAAATTCTGACCCTAAAGCCCCGAATTAAGCCCGTTAATTTGAAAATGCTTAGTATTTTTAGTATTTTTGCTTATTTATTTGAGATTTGGTTATGAAATTGATCCAAGAAGATATTTTTATGAAAATACTCATGTTTCACCTGACCGAGGGTTAGTTAGATCGGTGTTTTCCGTCCGTCAGATCCCCTCGATCCGTATTCTACGAGAGTTACGTAGGTTCCGTAATTATTTAAATAAAGGTTAATATTATTCATTTAGGATTCTGATATGCATTTTTCGATTCGTAGGATCTAGCACTGCTGATCGATACAGTAGTAGACTTTCTTATTAGACTACTCAGACCGACACAGGTGTGTTTCCTGTTGGTTACATTACTATTTTCAGCTATCTGTCTGAATTGTTAGGATTTCTGATAATACTAAATATTTTTAAGACACAATACTTGATTTTCTGAACACAATTTATCTGATATCTGATTTACTGTATATTTATGATATGATCTTTGGATTACTGTATTTTCGTATCTGATTTCTAAAAATTGAATATTTTCATGTTTTAATGGATTAAACTACCGTTTTCATTCGACTACATACATATTATTTATGTCATTGGGGTTTTATTAGAGGAAGTATCTCATGCCTAGTCTATGACTTGTAAGACCTTACCGCTTACCACAGGCTCCTCAGCTTTGTGCTTAGGGTAAGTCCTTACTGTAGGCTCATCTGCTTTGTGCACAAGATAATACCTTACCACAGGTTCCTCAGCTTTGTGCTCAGGGTAAGTCCTTACTGCAGGCTCATCTGCTTTGTGCATAGGATAAGACCTTACCGCAAACTCTTCTGCTTTGTGCACAGGGTAAGCCTTTACTGGGTGTACAGGTGGGTGTACGGTTATGGGGAACCTATACATTCTGGTGATCGGATGGGGGTAATGTTCATATTTTGAAAACATGTCTAATAAATTGATTTTACTGAAAAATATTTTATTTGTATATTTTTATACATCGTAAGGAGCACACTGAGCTTTTTAGCTCATTTCGTAAATTTTAACCTTTTCAGATAACAACATACTAGGCTAGCAGACTTGGCATCAGGAGGATCGACTACTCCTACTTTTGTACTACTGTATATCTCTATATGCATTATTACTTTGGTGACACATGTTTTTCTACCGTCTTGATATATCTGTATTACCGGTATTTTTTCCGTAAAAGTTTCATACAGTTTTCTGATATATGTATATATATAAATTTATCGTATGAATCCTTATCATGAATAAATTTCATATTATAATGTTATATGGATTTAACGCTGTTTTAAATATAAAAGAATTTTTGAATGCGATATGTGACCGTCTAGATTTGAGCAAAACATCCAGGCCGAGTTTAGAGGGTTACAATCTTCTGTAAAAGAAGATTTGGCCCCTTAATAGCACTATCCGTAATAAAATCGATCATGGAAGCAAAGTTGAGAAAAGCACCCAACGCCACTCACCTCATGATCCACCATATCTGCCACAAACCTTTCCAAAATTAAACATAGTATGTGACAATACATGTTTGATTAAGGGACCTATTTCGGGACCCAATCATCATGCCAGAAATCACATTCATCCATTACCAATACTCCAACACATGTTATCACAGACATCACTCCAAATAATCCCAATATCTCCATAATCTTGAACAACTACCACGGCGTAAATAAATCGAAATACAATCCTCACATTTATATTTAGCACAAAGGAAACAGAACCATGAGGCGTCTTTTTTCGCGACTAAATTAAATGCCAATTTCACTTAAATGCTTTATTTTGGATATTCATCGACCAAAATCAAGTCCTCCTTGCAAGTCAGCCTACAACGTCTTCCCAGCGAATAAAGATGAACACCCTTACTATCCGTCACTATCCCCTAAATGAACCGGTGATTAGGTGCTCTAATTCAACATAATTTTTTTAGGAAGCCCCTTCGTTTGCATCGTAAAGACGGAATTACTGATAAGACAACTTTGGAGAGGGTAATTCTCCCATCAGGGAAATAGTTTGTCTTCCACGCACTTAACCATTTATGTACCATTGCAGCAAATATAGAAAGCCGCCGTAACCCTCGAGTAAGGAAGAGGAACACCCAAGTATTTCCCAAGATTCGAGAGCTCAATGAAGCCCAAGGACATGCTTATATGTGCTCGAATATCCAGGGAACATTTTGGAAAAGTACAAAGTAGTCTTTGCAATACTCACTTTTAAACCCGAAACACGTACCACTGCTAGTTGATCAAGAGAAGCTTCCGCAAACAATATCATATTGTCTGCAAAAAAAGAGATGAGAAATTGTCCGACATCGCTTTAAAGTACGAAAGGGCTGCCATCGATGATTATTAACTTCAATTTGAATTCTTTGGGCAGACGTTCCATACACGAGATAAAAAGATACAGGGAAATCAAATCACCTTGACGGATACCCCTAGAAGATTTGAAAGTCCATCATCGACCATTCCAGAGAATTTATGTAGAAACAGAGAATACACATTGCATTGTAAGATTACGTATGGAATTAGGAATCCGATGTCCTGAAAGTATCATTAATAAATCCTCATTCTAAACGATCATACGCCTTTTCTAAATTGATCTTGATCGTCATCCATCCATGCTTCCTAGTTCTTCTCCATTGTATGAATGTCTTAGGAATTATAATATTATCCGTAATTGATCGATAGAGAACAAAACTGGTCCAATTTCGAAACCCACATTGGAAAGAAACAGTTTTAGCCTGTTCACAATGATCTTTGTGATGATTTATAAAAACCGTGCAAATACTAATTGATGAAATTGATTAATCCCAACCGGAGAGGAAACTTAGGGAGAATAACCAACAAAGTTTTGCTGAACGAGTCATGAAGTACCCCATCAGTAAAAACTCTTTCATACAATCACATACCATTGACCCACAGTACCCCAATTCGTCTGAAAGAAACCTGCATTAAAACCATCCATACTCGGAGATTTCAGCGGTCCCATATCAAAGAGAGTAGGGGTGTTCAAAATTCGGTTTTAACTGAATTAACCGATCGAACCGAATTAATCGAATTAATTCGGTCGGAGAACGGTTAATGATTTTTTTGGATATTCGATTAACGGTTAATTCGGTTTGAAATCGGTTAATTAACCAAATTAACCTTTAAATATAATTATATAACTTTGCCAACACAATGCCCCAATCCATTTAAAACCCATTTAAAACCCAATTCAATTTTAATTAATTAAAATAATCTAAAAACTAAATATAAACCTTTCAATCTCATCTCACCAGTGACCCGAGCTTTCATCAAACCCTTATTCTCTCTCTCTCTCTAATCTCAGTTATGCTCTCTCGATTCAGGTTAGCTTCCTAACTTCAAAATTCTAGATATCTTTGATTAGTTTACTTCCCCTAAAAATTTTAATTACTTGTTTGATTTAGGGTTTGTGATTTGATATCGTTTCTGTGTTTGGGATTTTTGCTCTTTTCTTTCATTTGTTTAATGTTTCTGAAATTTGTATGATTTTTTCCTATCTATTAGTTATCACTCGAATCATTAGTACTATTTCGTTAAGTCTCGTTTTTATTTGAAACATATGTTGATCGGTTGGTTTGATTTCATGATTTAAACTATTTTGATTTGATTTGATTTTGATTCTATTAACTTTTGTTCCGTTATCCTTCATTTTTGGATTTGGATAATATCGATCTGAGTGTTTTCCTCACTTAAAATTATATGTATATCCAGCCTTCTTTTGTTTTTAAAATTATGTCGAGTAACCCCGTTCTACCTCTGTAAACCCAACATTGGCAAATAGCCCAAAGATATGAAAAATTGCATGAAGCTTTCTTTTATTTTAACAACAACACTTATTACAAGATTACTTAAAAAATTAAACTTTTTTTATTATGGGAAGGGAAGCAATATTCTGCAACATTACATACACTTTACAACAGTCAAACAATGAATAAGTGATGATTATAGTTCAACTACATTATCATGGAGTATATCCCATGTTATCCTCAATCTTGAAATGCATTACAACCTACCCTAAATTCATGAGCTTATAGGATTCTGCACTGGCATCACTGTGAGCATAAGTTAAGGATATACATTAATTGTAAATTGCATTATTGCAATGTACTTTTTAGTTTATATATGGTTTTTATACTATATTTTTAGTTTTAAAATATATCTTTTTATTGGAGAGATATTGTATATGAAATTTTTTTGGGAGATTCAATTGGTGCAAATGGAGTATTTGAATACTGTTTTTTTGTGGTAATTTCTTCTCATTACATTCTTTTAATTTCATTAGCCTGAGTAGTTACTAGTTAGCACAGATCTTGATGAAGTGATGATGTTTACTGAATAGATTGTATTACATTAGTTCAGTTAGCTTAGCACTTATAATTTTAGCATTGGTGATACTTAGATATATTTGATATTTATACCTTTGATTGTTTTTATTTTTTTGATGGTTCGTACTGATTTGCATCTCTTTATTTCTATGTTGTGTACTGTGCAGGTAATATGTTCTCTTAAGATATGAATTGTTCTGCACTTAATAAAGAACATCTTGGTTGGTATGGTAGCAGTAGTACACTTAGCAGTTAGCACAACCTTCACGCACCAACACTTTAAGTGTAAACTGTTTATATAAGACTGAATTATGCTTCCAGTTATGCACTTGTTCTGATTTATTTGTAGAACTGCAGTATTATTGGGTTTTTTAAACTAAATTGATAGATACAAATATCTTATTTTTAATATAATGTTTTGAATCAAATTAATTAGATATTGTAAAATGTTTTTTAATTAAAAAAGTATTAAATTTGAAAATTATAAAAATTTCGGTTAATTTTCGAATTAACCGAATTAACCGAAATTTATTCGGTTCGGTTAATACTTTCATAAAAAAAGTTTAATTAACAGTTAAAGATTTTTTTTGGTTAATTCGGTTGAAGGAATTTCAATTCGGTCGGCCACCGTTTTAACCGAATGAGCACCCCTAAAAGAGAGCATGTTTAATTTCAACATTCGAAATCGGATCTTCCAATAAAATATAAAAATAAATTCTAATATTAAAATAGTACAAGAACTGAAATACATTTAAACATAAAATATTTCAAAATTATGAAAAATATAAATAAGGAATTCTGCGAAATACCACGGTGCGGGGGACAGTTCTGCGGTGCGACGCCTTATACGACTACAATAAGGCGTTACGGTTTTGTTATTATTTTAAATAATCAAACCGATAAAAAATAACCGAAAACATCATTATTTTGGCCGATTCTAATTACCTATATAGATAAACAAGGTAGAAAAAATTCGGTCAAAACATAATGTTTTAGGTAGTACTTTAACGAAAACATCATTTTTTAACCGGATTTTATTTTACCACGTTTATCTATACAAATAATTATAACCGATCAAAATAATGATATTTTTGATATTTTTTATTAATTTTATTATTAAAAATAATAACAAAACCGATAATACCTTATTTTAATCTTATACAAAGTCGCTGTACGTTAGCGTTTTCCTGCCGTACTCAAATTTGCACCAAAAATGGAAAAGAGTAAAAGCGCGTGAATCCCAGATGCGGGACACCGAATATCCCAATTTGCAGAGAGGAAAAAAATATATGGTTGACATTGGGCAAAGATATTATCGTTCTTGATGACGTGGCATATAGCGATGGTATTTGACACGTGTAATGCGTCGCCATGTGGAGTCTTTATTGGCTTTCCCTCCCCCACCTCGACATCGCCGGCCTCTCTCCATTCTCTCTGCTATATTGAAGGTGCCATGTTTTCCCTTTTTCTAAAGTGAAATAATTCTCACGTTTTCTTGTTCAATTTGAAAGAAAATACAATGGGAGATCATCTGCGGCTGAGTTTTCCGTTTGCGACTCGGCGCTTTTTGGATCCTCAGCCTCGTGTACTTGAGTTGACTCGAACCGACTCGGATTCCTCCGACTCAGGTGTTACTATTCAGAGCTTCAGAGATCCTACTGCAGATGCACAACAGGTAGTTTCTCTTTCTAATTTTACCTTTTATTTTTCCTTCAAAGTTTCGGATTATGGTTTTGCATTTGTTATTCTTCCTTTAGAAAATAGTACTTAGTTTTTAAGTGTTATATAATAATTCTAGAATATTGTTTTGACCGCAGATAATCTGTTAGTTTAAAAAAAAATAATGTTTGAATAATTTCTGTTTGAAATCTATATAGGAAAAACTAGAGAGTTGTGAGCTCTTCATTGAAAAGAGTGCAGTTAATATTATTCTTTTTCAGTTTTCTTGTTTTTCGAATATAGAAGTTTTATTGTTAAATTCAAACATAACAAAAGCACTTAGTAATGCTTTTCTGGAATACAGCGACACTATTTTGATGAGTTCCTTTGAGTTGCTTAAGTTTTGAATTACCGATCCGTAATTGAGAAACCAGTTTCTGTGAATCTTATATATTAGGTATGATTAGCGGGTCTGGAGTGGAGAAATGGAATTTCAAACTTGCAGTTCTATAAAAGTATACTATATTCTCTATGGGTTCATATTTTGCACTGAATCATAGAACAAAAGTTTTGGTGTCTATTAACCTCATACTTGCTTGATATTTGTGGGGACCAAAACTATTGGAAGCAGTTCCTGCTGAAAGGTTTAAGAAAGTTTGCCCACGATATTAATGAAAAATGTGATATAATTTTAAACCATCCCCTGCAAAGAAAAGCTGATGAGCTCCAAGCAGCTTTTTTTTTACCTGGATGTGATTTCTAGCATACCAAATGAACCTGAGAGAACATAGCAACCCTTTGTTCCCTCTACAAGACAATATGGTTAATCAAGGTGCCTTAATTGTTAATTTGGCGTTTGTTTTTCTTTTTCTTTTGAAAGAAATTTAGTTTCTGATCATTTAATAGTGGAATTGAAGGCTGGATGTAGGTTAAAGTCAAATTTCTGGGTTCTAGTTAGAACTTAGAATTGGTTACATTTTTGTTTGAGATTGGTCAGGAATTGGTTACATTTTTGTTTGAGATTGGTCAGTTGTAGTTTTGGCATTATATTTTAAAATTGTTTACATTTTCATGTTCTTTTATATTTGAGGAACTTTTTTTTAAAGTAAAATCTGAAGTTTATATTAGGCATTTACCTTTGGAAAAGTATCTCACTTTCTAAACTGGTATGCAAATAAGGCTAATGCTAGGATTTTGGAAAATAGCCTATGCACCATTCTCTTTGTCCGAGGCTATGCTTTTGGTTTACAAGGGTATTAATCCTAAATGAAAGTAGATGTTTTTCACTTGGATTAAGTGATTATTTAACTTGTTTAAGTTGATCCTCCTCCATGCTTTGCTATTTCTGTGGTTCCTTGCTTCCTATAGAAATATTTTGTTTGCCTTTTTGATGAAGAAAAGGTTTGTACTTGTTATTTATGACCCTTGGGATCTAGTTCCCTCTAGATCTTTAGCATGCTCTTGTGCCCTTTATTTATACAAGACCATCATTTCCTTGTTCAAGTTCGTATATAAGATTGTGTTCTGCTAGAGGTAGTTAGGTTCCCTGTAGAATGCCTCAAATTTGTCGTGTTCATTAGTTTTTTTCTATCAGAGATTTCTTATCAGCAGCTTTAATTGTCCTGTCATCCAAGTTCCTCATGTTTTTGGATTGCGTTTCTGGATTCCTTAACTTTTAACTGCAATTTCCTCTTGGTCACCAACTAGTGCTTCTAACCTAGGCTAAGTATTTGTCAGCACCTTTTCCATCTGTTTCCTAATAAAATCTATCTGAGAAATCCATAAAAGTCAGCATGGTTTGGGTAGAACCTAGTTGTATAAAGCTGTCGTGATTTAAAAACTATTAGAAAATGAGTTTTTGTTTATCTTAAATTCTAACTTCAAATTTACATAGGATTTGGTTTTATCTTTTTAGATAATAAGTTTTCTTAGGAGATAAAGGTTAAGAAAAAGATACCTAGTTAAATTCTACTTTTGTAATTCTCAGCCTGTAAAAGCAATTCGAACAGAACTTAGGTTCTCTCTTCATTCAAAATCTCCCTTCTATCTTCTTGGAATATCTCTTCCATTCTTCTTCGAATATTCACACTAGCAGAATCTTACTTCAGCTATTCGGGCTCCCTGTGGATTGGATGGCAAGTTAAAGATTGTCCTCTTGCTGTACGAAACCATTTTTTTATTGATTAGCGTTATATAAATGGTTTAATTTGTCCTCTGCGTGCAATATGTTTTATTCAATTTTTCTCTTTATTATAAAGCTCTCATTTCCTCGTGGTTCAGCTTTAATATTTTCCTGTGTTATTTTAATTTTTAATGTAGCAGGGAAACACTATGGTTTGGACAAATGAGAAGCACAACTCTTATCTTGATTTCTTAGAAGCATCATTTGTAAAGAAGTTGCATTATTCTAAGAGTTTACATGGCTGTCACCAACAAATGGGAATGTGGAACAATGTCCATTCCCACAACAGCCACAAGAAGGACATCATTCTTCTCATCAGGTCGGAGACTGAATCTACTTGTGCCTTCTTCTCGTTAGGGTTATATCTCAATTAACTATATCTCAATTAACTGGCTTGCTTCAATAATTTATCTTCATTTCGTTTCAGTTTTCAGTACTACGAGTGGCTGTGGCCAGAAGATGAACCATAAGAGTCATGACCATTTCTTGGAAAGCACAGCTGACTCTGGTGCTGTCATGGAAAGTCCAAGGTTAGGTTTAGGTCTGCAGACAAAAGCAGCATAACATTCCTGTTCCAAGAGAAACTGTGGTTCCCAGTGATGGAATATACTTGGGAAGTAGTACAAACTTTTCTTGCAAATCAGCAGTAAATTCAGAGCAGAATCCCATCATTGATCCATGCAATCACAGCCTGGGTAGCTGCACCGCAGGTAAATCTACTTA